>NC_070599.1:22912409-22926732 GCF_027409825.1 Scomber japonicus | reverse complement strand
GAAGGAAGGAAAGAAGAAAAGGAGGAAGAAGAAGGAAGGAAGGGAGGGAGGGAGAAAGGGAGGAAAAGGAAGGAAGGATGGATGGAAGGGAGGAAAAGGAAGGAAGGATGGATGGAAGGGAGGAAGAAGGAAGGAAGGATGTATGGAAAGGAGGAAGGAAGGAAGGGAGGAAGAAAGGGAGGAAAAGGAAGGAAGGATGGATGGAAGGGAGGAAGGAAAAGAAGAAGGGAGGAAGAAGGAAGGAAAGGAAGAATGGAAGGAAGGAAGGAAGGAAGGAAGGAAAGGAGGAAGGAAGGGAGGATGGACGGAGCGGATGAAGGAAGGAAGGAAGGAAGGAAGGGAAGAAGAAGGAAGGAAAGGAGGGTGGAAGGATGGAGGGGATGAAGGAAGGAAGGAAGGAAGGAAGGAAGGGATGAAGAAGGTCACCAGCAGCAGTGCCACCAATGATCAGCAGCACGGCCGACGATGAGGGTTTAAAAAATGCAACATTTTTGGTTTGGTTGAATGAAAAAGGGCCCAAAACTTTCTCTATTAAAGAAGCAAAACAAGCTACATACCTTTTTTAAATCTAGAAGAGGACATTCCTGAAGTCGACTGATATCCATTGAATGTCTCATACTAGTGAGGAGCTGTCCTTTCAGCACCTAGGATACGTCTTATTCTGCTTCCCCCTCCCTTCCTTCCTTCTTTCCTCCGTCCTTCCTTCCTTCCTTCTTCCTTTACTTCCTCCCTTCCATTGTTCCTTCATCCCTTCCTTCCTTCCTTCCTTCTTTCCTCCGTCCTTCCTCCCTTCCTCCATCCATCCTTCCTTCCTCCATCCATCCTTCCTTCCTCCCTCCGTTCCATCCATCCATCCATCCATCCATCCTTCCTTCCTCCCCTCCTTCCTTCTTCCTTCCTTCCTTCCATCCGTCATTCCTTCCTTCTTCCTCCCTACTCCCTTCCTTCCTTCCTCCTTTACTTCCTCCCTTCCATTGTTCCTTCATCCCTTCCTTCCTTCTTCCTCCCTTCCTCCATCCTTCCAGCCTTCCTCCCTTCGTTCCATCCATCCATCCTTCCTTCCTTCCTCCGTTCCATCCATCGATCCATCCTTCCTCCCTCCGTTCCATCCATCTATCCATCCATCCTTCCTTCCTCCTCCCTCCTTCCTTCTTCCTCCCTTCTTCCTTCCTTCCTTCCATCCATAATTCCTTCCTTCTTCCTCCCTACTCCCTTCCTTCCTTCCTTCCTTCCTTCCTTACATCCATCCTTCCTTCCTTACCTCCCTCCTTCCATTCCATCCATCCATCCTTCCTCCCTTCCTTCCTTCTTCCTCCCTTCCTCCCTTCTTCCTCCCTCCCTCCCTTCCTCCCTTCTTCCTCCCTCCCTCCATCCTCCCTTCCTCTTTCCTTGACTCGAGGACAACAGGAGGGTTAAAACTAGCTCTAGCCAGTAGTACTAGTTCTATTGGTTAAAGTGATTTCTGATACTATGACATCATTAAAATAAAAATACTGACAGATAAACAAGATATGAGCAGTGGATGTTTCCTCTTCCAAATAACTGGAGTCTTAAACTTTAGGAGATATCAAACTCTTCTCCACAGGTTTACATGTTAGTGGATGACTGCAGTGGACACTTCAGGTAAGTTCATCTCTGTGTGAATGTTTAGAAATCACAGTTTGATGTGACAGCTTTCATTGTTTCTGTGTGTGTGTGTGTGTGTGTGTGTGTGTGTGTGTGTGTGTGTGTGTGTGTAATCCCTCCTGACTCGACTGACAGGCCGATCAAACAGCTGTGTGTGTCTGACAGATCGGTCTGACTCTGACTTATTGTTTTCTCTCTCTCTCTCTCTCTCTCTCTCTCTCTCTCTCTCTCTCTCTCTCTCTCTCTCTCTCTCTCTCTCTCTCTCTCTCTCTCTCTCTCTCTCTCTCTCTCTCTCTCTCTCTCTCTCTCTCTCTCTCTCTCTCTCTCTCTCTCTCTCTCTCTGTGTACTTCTCTCTCTGCGCCTCTCGCTCTCACTCTCCTAATTACAGTCCTCTTCCACGAGTATGTTGTCCATTATTTATGAGGATATCTTCCCTTTCCCTCCCTCTGTTTCTCACACACACACACACACACACACACACACACACACACACACACACACATCTGTCTCTAACCCTTGTTTTCTCTCTACATCTGTCTCTGCCAGTGGCTTTGCTTACAGCTTAGACACACACACACACACACACACACACACACACACACACACACACACACACACACACACACACACACACACACAGACACACACACACACACACACCTATTTATTTATACTCATGTTTATCTTAATTAAGATGTTGGACTCTGACGAGCGGTTGGGCGAGTTTGACCTGAACCAGCTCTGATCTGATACTGCTGTTACATTTAACCCAAAGTCACAATAAATAAAAAATAACTCCCTTAAAATAACTGCCGAGAGCCGAGTTAAACTTGCACAAAGTCAAATTATAGTCCTCCCTCCTTCTTTCTTTCCTCCCTTCCTTGTCCCCTTTTGTCCTTCCTCTGTTCCTCCCTCCCTCCTTAATCCTTTCCTTCCTTCCTTCCTTCCTTGCTCCCTCCCTTCTTACTCCTTTCCTTCCTTCCTTCCTTCCTTGCTTGCTCTCTCCCTCCTCACTCCTTTCCATCCTCCCTTCCTTGTCTCCTTTTGTCCTTTCTCTGTTCTTCCCTCCCTCCTGAATCCTTTCTTTCCTTCCTTCGTTGCTCACTCCCTTCTTACTCCTTTCCTTCCTTCTTCCTCCCTTCCTTCCATCCTTCCTTCTTCCTCCCTTCCTCCCTCCTTTCCATCATTCCTCCCATCCTTCCTTCTTCCTCCCATCCTTCCTTCCTTCCTTCTCCCTTCCTCCTTACTCCTTTCCTTCCGTCCTTCCTTCCTTGTCTCCTTTTGTCCTTCCTCTGTTCCTCCCTCCCTCCTTAATCCTTTCCTTCCTTCCTTGCTCTCTCTCCTTAATCCTTTCCTTCCTTCCTTCCTTGCTCTCTCCCGCCTTACTCCTTTCCTTCCTACCTACCTTCCTTCCTTCCTTGACCTGAGGACAACAGGAGGGTTAAACTAAAAGTGTAAAAAGGAATAGAGTAGAAACCAATCCAATTTCTATCTCATCTAAATTCTCCATGAGTCAGCTGAATTCAGGCAATATTAGTAGATTTAGAAGACGTCACCCTGTGAGTCTGTCATCGAGCTGAAATAACCCTGAAAAACTGTTTCTATCACACAATCGTACAACAACAACAACAACAACAACAACGACAACGACAGCAGCTGTAATTTTCTCCATCGCTGACTGACTGACTGACTGACTGACTGACTGACTGACTGAGTGACCTGTCGTCCTCCCGGGTCAAATAGACTCCATCTCTTTTTGACTGTTCCTTCCTTCCTTCCTTCCTTCCTGCCTCTTTTCCTCCTTACTCATGTCCTTCCTTCTTGCTGCCTCCCTCCCTCCTTACTCCTTTCCTTTCTTCATTTCCTTCCTTCCTTCCTTCTCTCCTTACGTCCTTCATCTTTTCCTCCCTCCCTCCCTACTTACTCCTTTCCTTCCTTCCTTCCTTCCTTCCTTTCTTCCTCCTTACGTCCTTCCTCTTTTCCTCCCTCCCTCCCTCCCTCCTTAATCCTTTCCTTCCTTCCTTCCTTCCTTCCTTCCTTCCTCCCACCTTACTCCTTTCCTTCCTTCCTTTCTTCCTCCCTTCCTTCCTACCTTCCTTTCTTCCTCCCTTCCTTCCTTCCTTCTCTCCTTACGTCCTTCCACTTTTCCTCCCTCCCTCCCTCCCTCCTTAATCCTTTCCTTCCTTACTTCCTCCCTCCTTAATCCTTTCCTTCCTTACTTCCTCCCTCCTTAATCCTTTCCTTCCTTCCTTGCTCCCTCCCTTCTTACTCCTTTCCTTCCTTAGGTCCTTCCTCTTTTCCTCCCTCCCTCCTTTCCTTTCCTTCCTTCCTCCTTTCCTTCCTCCCTTCCTTGTTTCCTTTTGTTCTTCCTCTGTTCCTCCCTCCCTCCTTACTCCTTTCCTTCCTTTCTTCCGCCTTTCCTTCCTCCCTTCTTTGTCTCCTTTTGTCCTTCCTCTGTTCCTCCCTCCCTCCTTACTCCTTTCCTTCCTTTCTTCCGCCTTTCCTTCCTCCCTTCTTTGTCTCCTTTTGTCCTTCCTCTGTTCCTCCCTCCCTCCTTACTCCTTTCCTTCCTTTCTTCCGCCTTTCCTTCCTCCCTTCTTTGTCTCCTTTTGTCCTTCCTCTGTTCCTCCCTCCCTCCCTCCCTATCACACAATCGTACAACAACAACAACAACAACGACGACAGCAGCTGTAATTTTCTCCATGACTGACTGACTGACTGGCTCGGGGGTTTCTATCACAAACACTATAATCATCTTTGAGCGTCGGCTCCGCTCCAGATGACTATCGCTGTGGTAACGTCAGTACAGTGAGGTATCAGACTAATGAAGGTAATGGTCTTTGCAGGTAATATATTGTATTATATATTGAGAGGATGATTGTGTCCGCTGTTCAACGGCTCCATGTCTAGTTGAGATAAGAGTAGAATAATCTGCTGAGTCACTACAGAGTCAGGATCATGACTCATTATGATTCAGGAAGTGTGACGATTTCGATGCAGGGGTGTCAAACATGAGGCCCGTGGGTCAGAACCGGCCCGCTGAGGAGTTCAATACGGCCCACTTCTCTTCCTGTCTTCTTTTCCTTCCTTCGACCCTCCCTTCCTTCCATCTGTCCTTCCTTCCTTCCTTCCTTCCATCTGTCCTTCTCTCCTCTTCCTTCCATCCGTCTTTCCTTTCTTCCATCTTTCCTCCCTTCCTTCCATCTGGCCTTCCTCCCTTCCTTCCTTCCTTCAACCTTTCCTTCCTTCCATCCTCTCTTTCTTCCTTCCATTTGTCTTTCTCTCCTCTTCCTTCCATCCGTCTTTCCTTTCTTCCATCTTTCCTCCCTTCCTTTCTTCCATCTTTCCTCCCTTCCTTCCATCTGGCCTTCCTCCCTTCCTTCCTTCCTTCAACCTTTCCTTCCTTCCTTCCTTCCTTCAATCTTTCCTTCCATCCTCTCTTTCTTCCTTCCATTTGTCTTTCTCTCCTCTTCCTTCCATCCGTCTTTCCTTTCTTCCATCTTTCCTCCCTTCCTTCCTTCCATCTTTCCTCCCTTGCTTCCATCTGGCCTTCCTCCCTTCCTTCCTTCCTTCCTTCAATCTTTTTTTCCATCCTCTCTTTCTTCCTTCCATCCTCTCTTTCTTCCTTCCATTTGTCTTTCACTCTTTCCTTCTTTCCTTCTCGTCTTCTCTCCTCTTTCTTCCATCTGTCCTTCCTCCTTTCCTTCGTTCCTTCCTTGATCCCTCTGATCTAAATGATTAACTGGTTCTATCTCATCAGTCTACGATTCTCCTTCCTTCCATCTTTTCTTCCTGTCTTCTCTTCCTTCCTTCATTCCTCCCTTCCTTCATTCATTCAATCTTTCCTTCCTTCCTTCCTTCCTTCCTTCTTTCCTCAACACTCAAAGCTCTGTTAACTTTCTACACTGACTCTAATCTCACACAAAGACCCAAAGCTCTTTAAATCCTATGACACAGTAAAACATGCTGGTACAGTTTGTCTTCCTCTCTAGGAATGAATCCGCTTTCAGTCTGGCCGTTTAATTAAAGGACTCATTCACAGCTGGGGGTGCTCCATGATCGCAGAGCACCAGAGCTGTGAGTCCTCATTCATATTCAAACTGTGTGGAAACAGGAAGTAGAATAGAAACTCTTATTATAGGCAGAAAATGTAGTTTATAAAATAATCATGATGATGTCTGTGAAGAAAATCTGAATTTACTTCCTTCCTCCCTCCTTTCCTCCGTCCTTTCCTCCCTCCTTTCCTTCCTTCTTCCTCCCTCCCTTCCTTCTTTCCACCGTCCTTCCTCCCTCCTTTCCTTTCCTCCCTCCCTTCCTTCTTTCCTTTCCTCCCTCCCTTCCTTTCCTTCTTCCTTCCTCCGTCCTTTCCTTCTTTCTTTCCTCCGTCCTTCCTCCCTTTCCTTCCTTCTTCCTCCCTCCCTCCCTTCTTTCCTCCGTCCTTTCCTTCGTTCCTTCTTCCCTTCCTTCTTCCTCCGTCCTTCCTCCCTCCTTCCTTCTCTCCTCCGTCCTTCATTCCTTCTTTCCTTTCCTCCCTTCCTTCCTTACTCCGTCCTTAATCCCGCCTTTCCTTCTTCCTTCCTCCCCTTCCTTCCTTCTCCCTCCTTTCCATCCTTCTTCTTCCCTCCTTCCTTCTTTTCTCCGTCCTTTCCTTCCTTCTTCCTCCCTTCTCTCCTCTGTCCTTCCTCATCCCTCCTTCCCTTCCTTCTTTCCTTTCCTTTCCTTCCTTCCTTCCTCCATTCGTTCCTCCGTACTTAATCCCTCCTTTCCTTCCTTCCTCCCTTCCTTCTTTCTTTCCCTCCCCTCCTGCACTTCATATTCAAACAGTGTGGAAACAGGAAGTAGAATATAAACTCTTATTATAGGCAGAAAATGTAGTTTATAAAATAATCATGATGATGTCTGTGAAGAAAATCTGAATTTACTTCCTTCCTCCTTTCCTCCGTCCTTCCTCCCTCCTTTCCTTCCTTCTCTCCTTCGTCCTTTCCTTCCTTCTCTCCTCCATCCTTTCCATCCTTCCTCCCTTTCCATCCTTCTTCCTTCCACCTTTCCATCCTTCCTTTCTCACTCCTTTCCATCCTTCCTTTCTCACTCCTTTCCATCCTTCTCCCTCCCTCCTTTCCTTTCTCCCTCCTCCCTCTTTTCATCCCTTCTTCCTCCCTCTTTTGAGTTGAAGTTGTATTTTGGGTCAAATTGACCCCGTCTGTTTTAACTGCTCCTTCTTTCCTCCCTTCCGTTTGTCCTTCCTCTCTCTTTCCTCCCTTTCTTCTTTCCTTCCTTTTCCCTCCCTTCTTTCCTCGATCCTTTGTCCGTTTCCTTCCTCCCTTCTTTCCATCCTTCTTTCTCCCTCCTTTCCTCCCTTCCTCCTTTCCTCCCTCCCTTCCTTCCTTCTTTCCTCGCTTCTTTCCACCGTCCTTCCTCCCTCACAATGGACATTAAATGAAACTGAACAGGAATGAAACCTTTCCTCAAAACAACATCCCAATCCCAAATTGACCCCGTCTGTTTTGACTGTTCCTTCTTTCCTTCCTCTCTCCCTCCCTTCCTTCCTTCCGTCTGTCCTTCCTTCATCCCTCCTCCTCTCTTTCTTTCCCTCCCTTCCTTCCTTCCTCCTTTCCTCCCCCTTCCTTCCTTCCTTCCTTCCTCCCTCCCTCCTTTCCTTCCTTCCTTCTTTCCTCCGTTCTTCCTCCCATTCCCCCTCCCTCCCTTCTTCCTCCCTCCTTTCCTTCCTCCCTTCCTTCCTCCATCCCCTTTTCTTCCCTCCTTCTTTCCTTTCCTCCCTCCTTTCCTCCTGTCCTTCCTTCCTCCCTCCTCCTCTCTTTCTTTCCTTCCTCCTTTCCTCCCCCTCTCTTTCTTTCCTTCCTTCCTTCCTTCCTCCTTTCCTTCCTTCCTCCCATTCCTCCCTCCCTCCCTTCTTTCTTCCTCCCTCCCTTTCCTTCCTCCCTTCCTTCTTTCCTTCCTTCTTCCTCCCTCCCTTTCCTTCCTCCCTTCCTTCCTCCATCCCCTTTTCTTCCCTCCTTCTTTCCTTTCCTCCCTCCTTTCCTCCCATCCTTCCTTCCTTCTTCCTTCCTCCCTCCTTTCTCTTTCCTTAAAACATTATGCCAATTAGTTATATAGTTATCATTATAGGTGTAAACTTTGGTCAATTCTTCCACTTTATTTCTGTGTGTGGAAAAGCTACTCTGGGTTCTCCATCACTGTATCCCCCATTGGTGCTTCAGCTATCAATCAAGCTCGTTTCCATTCAGCTATCGGAAAAACAATGCGGCGACGTGGCTGTTAACACTACGAACACAAAGACACAAAGACACGAAGACACAAAGACACACAGACACAAAGACAAATCCTCCCTGGATCCCCACAGAGATTTACTGCAGTTAAAAGAGGTTTTCTACCTCATTAAATCGACCCATTGTTGACTGTGTGTGTGTGTTTGAGAGCGTTTGTTGGTGCAGTTTAATTGTACTAGAGTGTAAGTATTGGCAGAAGTGTGTGTGTGTGTGTGTGTGTGTGTGTGTGTGTGTGTGTGTGTGTGTGTGTGGGCAGGTGAGTTAGTGAGCTACATGGCCCAGGTGGGTATTTCATTCTTCCACAGACAGTGTAATTAAAATGTGCTGTTTCAATGAGGGAATCAGAAATCATTATAGTATTAAGAGAAGGGATGAAACCAAACAATTAGCATAACAATTCATTTGCGGGTCGATAAAAAAGCTCCTTATTTACTTTATTGAGTTCAGGCGGTGTGTGTCCGATGAAAGAGATTTATTGACCTGTGGTTCAACCTTTCAGAGGCCCAGATAGAGAAAGAAAGGAAGGAGAGACATGGAGACGAAGTTTACAGGGAAACTAAACTAGGTATGGGAGGTGTTGGAGGCCATTAGCACAGATTTTGGGGTTCATGAATCCAAATTTCTCATCCACAAAGACACATCAATTCATTCATTGATCTGATCAATTATAGATAAGTTTTAGCTCTGAATATGATCGTCTATTTGCCTAAACTGAAAGATATATGGCAAAGCTCTATGTGGAAAAAAGGTAAAGAAAATCTACATATTTAGAAATATACTTATTCACTCTCGTCCTATCTGTGTTCAGTAAAAATTAACTTGTTATAGCTTGTTCATTTGAACCATATAAGAGGCTATGACTAGCTGTTTCCTGTCTTTAAACTAGGCCAGGCTATTTTTTTTTTTTTTTAATTGAACTATTCCTTTATTCAGATGAGTTAATCCCAACCTATGCTGCCAAATATTTTCAATTCTGCTTGAAAACACACTAAATTGTTTCTTTTCATCTCAATTTCACTTTTATATATATATATATATATATATATATATATATATATATATATATATATATATATATATATATATATAAAAACATGTACATGTCAGAATTAGCTTTAACCCTCATGTTGTCCTCAGGTCAAGGAAGGAAGGAAAGAAAGGAGTAAGGAGGGAGGGAGGAAGGAAGTAAGGAGAGAAGGAAGGGAGGAAGGAAGGAAAGGAGGGAGGGAGGAAAAGAGTAGGGAGGGAGGGAGGAAGGAAAGGAGGAAGGAAAGGAGGGAGGACGGAGGGAAGAAGGAAAGGAAGGAGAAGGAAGGAAGAAAGGAAGGAAAGGAGTAAGGAGGGAGGGAGGAAGGGGGGAAGGAAGGAAAGAAGTATAGAAGGAGGGGAAAAACGAGGGAAAAATTAAAGAAAGAGGGCAGAAGGAAAGAAGGAAGAGTAAAAGGAGATGGGGTCAATTTGACCCGGGAGGACGACAGAAGGGTTAAAAACTCCATTATGTCATTTTTCCTCAGGTTGTTAAAATCTCCAAATTCCC
The DNA here is from genome assembly GCF_027409825.1 of Scomber japonicus. NCBI lineage: Eukaryota > Metazoa > Chordata > Actinopteri > Scombriformes > Scombridae > Scomber > Scomber japonicus. The sequence goes on along the minus strand of NC_070599.1, from coordinate 22,917,281 downwards.
TAAAATATTACTTAATGATTTTCCCTCAATAGTAGCAACTGAATAAGCAACACAACGGAAATAGTATTTATATATTTATATTACTAAACCTCTTAAAACACGCTGTTCCGTCTACGGGACGGGTCGGAAGTTGGGAGGTAGCGACACCTTCTTCTGAATGTTTTAAACACCAACCCTTAAACATATATACTCATGCCGTACATTGTTAGAAAGCTTAGATTGTCCTGATTCATTCAAGACCACTCACGACTTATATAGTTGCTCACAGCCGTAATAGTATTAGCGATTAGCTCGGCTAGCCACTCAGCTAAAGTAAGAACAGCTATAATGCTACATACCTTCAAAGTCTTCCCTTTATCCACAACGATCATCTCATGACTGTAGAGCTCGACAAGTATCCATTCTGCTGAAATATGAAATCCGTTTCCTTCTAACCGAAATACTTTCCTCATTATGTCCATTTATTTAGTCCAAGACGTAATGTAACACACACGGAACAAACCATAAACGGTCCGTTTACGTCATTTCCGGCCCTGCGCGTTCATCTGTGGGACACGTGCCTGTTTTGTTTACGTCCGTGAGCTTCTGTTTCATACGACACCACCCACCAGCCAATCAGTGCTTAGGATGAGGCAGCACGTGCCTCCATAGCCAATGAGGACATGTGACCGATGACAACGACCACGTGGGTTTGATTGACAGCTGTTCCAGCCAATGGAAATCGAACTTTTTTTCATGGACATATCTGTTGAAAAATAACCTGAAAATAACTCATTTTTAGGTCTTTTGACTCCAAATTTGGACTGCATGAAGCCAAGACATGTGGCTGTGGCCTCATTGTGTCTATATCCCGCTGAGAGGTCCTTGAATGTCTGTACACATGTCATTGTATAGGGTCTATACAATCTATGGGTGAGGAAACAACCCCATTAGTCTAACCTCTGCCACTCTTTGTCAGTAGGTTACATAATCATAGACACTTTTACAAGAATCCTGAGAGTGTTTCCTTTCCAATGATACCAGACACATCTCTGAGTCGTTTAGGCAAAAAACATAAAAATAGGTGTTTGTTTGAACAGGTTACAAAAAATGAATCAAGTGATTTTTTTATTTTTAACTACTGATATTTTTGGACGGGTTCAGAAAAGTCTCCCCCACAATTTAAGTGCTAAATTGATGTCATGTGCATTTCATTTAAATAAATAGAAACATCTCTCTATCAATGCACTAAAATGTTTCCTGAGTCTCTTCCATTAAACACTACTACATCAGCATATCAAATGTAAAGTGCTGCGTTATTCCTGCTTTTAAAAAAGACAATTAATAGCAGCAACATAGTAATTGCATAAAAGGCAGAGAGCATTTAAAGGCAATAAAAAAATGATATAAATAAAGCTACTAGCAGCAGTAATTAGGGTCCAAGCAAGCAGAAAACCACATGCAGATGGCTTGAGAGATTTAAATGAAAGAATTTCTCTTCGATCTTTGCATTATTGTTAATATATCAACCCCTTGATCATTGTCTCTGCTAATGAGCACCCCATCTTTTGATTTCATAATTTCAAAGGCTATGAGATTTGTAATGATGCCCGAAATTAAAATATTCATCAATAGTGAAATGTGTGTGTGCAAACCATCCCTAACCTGTCCGGCTAGTGGAGAAAGACAAGACATTAACAAAGAAGACAAATAACATCCAAAACACAGGTAAAAAAAATTGATAATTTCTCAATGTACTGATCAGGAGGGTCGATAGATGATACTGACAAGGTTTCAGGATGAGCTCTCGAAAATACGTCTTTTGAGAAAAAACTGAAAATTTGACATTTTATAGCAGCTGACAGTAGGAGTGTTGAGAGATTGAAATTTCGACTCTAGGCCGAGTTGTTTTTGAGATAAGTGGAAAAATATAAACTTGATTGTTACAGTGCCTTCTTGAGGTCAAAGAGTGTCATTGCATGTGCCAATTTTCATGAGTTTTGGTCCCACAGTTTTTGCTGCATGCATACTTTTAGTGGAGAGAGAAAAAAGAAGTAAGAAAGAAAAAAATGAGATCACAAACAACCCCGGCTTCAGATATAACAACAGTTGCAACGACATCAGGACCCCTCTGCTGCATGTAATGTGTGTGTGTCGACTGTTTCAGAACAACCTGTCTCTGATGCTTTTTGCAGTACATTTAAGATGAAAAGAAGTGAGAATAAACCATGCACAGGAACTCATGCAGATCCTGGAATCTTGGTCTTTTCAACACCGATGATCTTAAATACTGAGTTTCGTGAGTTATCTTAAAACACTGGGATGCCTCATGTGAAGATATGCTTCAGTGTGTAGTTTTGGTGTTTTCAATCACACACTCCTATCAGCATGATGACGCTAACACACTGCAGCACAATGGGGGCTATACGGTGGTGAGATAACATTGTGATTGGTCAACATGGGCTGCTTCCAAAAGTTTGTGATGTGAGTGAAGATTGTCGATAGAGACGACAACATTTAGGAAGATGAAAAGAGCCCAGATATCTTCGGCTCACAGTGAAAGCCGCTCTCTTATCGCTCTGAATGAAAGTTTAAACATGGTGGCTGCTGATTTGTCTCAAAAACAAAAACAGCAGTTTCCTGGATGTAGCTCCTAACTCTCTATGAGTGTGTTTGGAGCCCTAGTCTAATAATTAAACACAGATCCTTTCTAGGATATAATTAAAAGCACAATACAGGCCTCTAGTGTTGCAGTGGTATAATCAATGGGGTGAAATCTGACACTTAAATGTGCAACAACATCTATTTAACCCCCCAAAAAAACAGCTGGCAGATGCTGGCTCCAAAAAAATCTCTGGCTCCAATTGACTCCCATTCAGTGAGACTTCAGGGTAAATCCAGGCCCTCTAACAGGTGTGCCGAAGGTCATTTTGGAAAATGTTGCAACTTCAAAAAGATTTGAAGACTTTATATTAGTTTTTTGATGTCTTGAGTTTAACCCTGTAAAGCCTGAACCATCAAATAATTGTCAGAAAATTCTAACTCTTTGAAACTGGAGTGTTTATTGGACCTTCTGAGCATAGACTGTATAAAAGAAATGGACGTAACATCCATGACGTCATCCATTGGTTTGTGGACTGCTGCTCGGAAGCCAATAGTTTCGAATCTCGGCAGCGCCATCTTGAAAATTTCAGGTGCATGCTGGGAAAAATAAAAACATGGATTCTACTTATATGGGCATGAGGCGAGGCCATGGGCAGAGTGGGGAGGTTGCTATGGTTGCAAGGGCTGGATCTCGAGGACATTGGTCAATCAACCTGTCAATCAGGACGTAGCCACGCCCTAATGCATACCCTGCTTTATCGTCACATATAAAATCAGGGAGGCCAAAATGTCCCAAATGAACATCATACTGCATTGAAGAAGGCTTTAAACTAGCGATTGAGACCATAAACACATTTTGAAAACGTTTACTGAGGTTAGAAATCAAGTGAGAAGTTGGTGAATTCTCCATTGACTTGTATAGAGACGGTCGCCCCCTGGTGGCCTTTTGATAGAATGCAGCTCTAAGTTACTTCCTGGTTGGCCTCATTTCAGAGGACCAGAACTCCCCGCCTGGTGTGTGTGTGTATTTTCCCTATATTGGATTCCGGAATGTTGCTATGATGTCATATAGAATGTAGAATGTAGAATGTGACGGAACTCCCACTTATTAAACTTTTTATGTATGATGATGATACATAATGCATGAAATGTACAGATGCATTGGTTTATTCGAGTACTGCATGTATCTGATCTTATACATCTAAAACTCATGTATCATATATGATTCACTTTATATTATAGGGTTAAAAATGTAATGCATAAATTATATTGTAGATCCATCCACAACTTCAAAATGTACTGGTATGATTCTTCAAAATTTTCTTCATGCTTTTTTTTTTTTACTGAATTTCTTCACATTCGGCGGTTAGTTTCTTTAGCTTCGCCCAGTGAGACCTGAAATCCCTTCTGGCTCCTTCCAAGGCTTGAAAGACAAAGTTTGGATTAATAAAAGTATAATGTGCCGGGTGCAGGAGAGTAAAGAGGGATGAAATGAGGCTACCGAGAAGAAAAGAAGGGGAAAATAATCCTGCTGTTGTCCTCAGGAGGAAGGGAGGAAGGAAGGAAAGGAGGGAGGAAGGAAAGGAGGAAAAGAAGGGAGGAAAGGAAGGAAGGGAGGAAGAAGGAAGGAAAGGAGGGAGGAAGGAAGAAAGGAAAGGAAGGGAGGAAAGGAAAGAAAGGAGGGAGGGAGGGAGGGAGGACGGAAGGAAGGAAAGAAGGAAGGAAGGAAGGGAGGAAAGGAAAGGAAAGGAAAGGAAAGGAAAGGAAAGAAGGAAAGGAGGGAGGAAAGGAAATAAGGAAGGAAAGGAAAGAAGGAAGGATGGAGGAAGGAAGGGAGGAAAGGAAAGAAGGAAAAGAGGGAGGAAAGGAAAGGAAAGGGGAGGAAGGAAGGAAGAAGAGAGGAAAGAAGGTAGGAGGGACGGAAAGAAGCAAGGAGGAAAGAGAGAAGGAGGAAGGGAGGAAAGAGAGAAGAAGGGAGGGAGGGAGGGAGGAAGGAAGGAAGGAAGGAAGGAAGGAAGGAAGGAAGGAAAGAAGGAAGGAAGGAAGGAAAGAAGGAAGGGAGGAAAGAAGGAACAGTCAAAACAGACGGAGTCAATTTGACCTGGGAGGACGACACAAAGTTTAAGAGAAAAGGAGGGAAAGGTACGAGGAAATAAAGAAGGAAGGGAAGAAAGGAGGGAAAGGTAAGAGGAAATAAAGAAGGAAGGGAGGAAAGGAACAGACGAGAGAGAAGAGGTGCGACAGAAGTGTGTGTGTGTGTGTGTGTGTGTGTGTGTTTGTGTGTTTGTG
>NC_070599.1:22892409-22909909 GCF_027409825.1 Scomber japonicus | reverse complement strand
AGGGAGGGAGGAGGGAAGGAAGGAAGGTAGGAGGGAAGGAGAGAAGGAAAGAAGAAAGAAGGAAGGAAGGAAGGAAGGAGGGAAGGAAAGGAGGGAGGAAGGAAGGAAGGGAGTAAGGAAGGAAGGATGGGAAGAAGAAGGAAGGAAGAAGGAAAGAAGAAGGGAGGAAGGAAGGAAGGAGGGAGGAAGGAAGGAAGGAAGGTAGGAGGAAGAAGGAAGGAAAGGAGGAAGGAAGGAAGGAAAAAGGAAAGAAGAAAGGGAGGAAAGAAGGTAGGAGGGAGGGAGGGAGGAAAGAAGGAAGGAAGGGAGGAAGGAAGGAAAGGAAGGAAGGAGGGAAGGAAAGAATGACATAAGGAAGGAAGGAAAGGAGGGAAGGAGAGAAGGAAGGTTAAAGTAATTGGTTGAGCTGAAACAACAGGCGGAGTAATAAGTTATTTATAAAGGAGCTAATTTAAAATCAGTGGAGTAAATAATGAAGAAGATAAAACTCTTCTCTTCTTCTCGGTCTTTGACGTCTTCTAAGATGTTGACTTGATTTAATTTGATGGTTTTTATTGTATAGCTGTCATCTTTAACTCATGTTTCATGTCTTTTAATTGATTTTAATGAGTATTTTATTTTATGCCTCATGTGTTTATTCTTCTGTACCTCCAGTCAAGGAAGGAAGTTAGGAAGGGAGGAAGGAAAGGAGGGAGGGAGAAGGAAAGGAGGGAGGGAGAAGGGAGGGAGGGAGGAAGGAAAGGATGGAGGGAGGGAAGGAAGGAAGGTAGGTAGGAGGGAGGGAGGAAGAAGGAAGGAAAGGAGGGAGGGAGGAAAGGAAGGAGGAAGGGAGGGAGGGAGGAAGGAAGGAAGGAAGGAAGGTAGGTAGGAGGGAGGGAGGGAGGGAGGAAGAAGGAAGGAAAGGAGGGAGCAAGGAAGGACAGGAGGGAGGAAGGAAGGAAGGAAGGAAGGGAGCAAGGAAGGATAGGAGGGAGGAAGGGAGGAAGGAAGGATGGAGGAAAGAAGGAAGGAAGGTAGGACGGAGGGTGGAAAGGAAGGAAAGAGAGAGAGGAAAGGAAGGAAGGAAGGAAGGAAAGAAGGAAGGAGGGAGGAAAGGAAGGAAGGAAGGAGGGAGGGAGGAAGGAAAGAAGGCCAGAAGGAAGGAAAAAAATAATATAGATATTCTGAAAGAAGAACAAGATTTGGCTATACGACTCTGTGAGCATCAGTCCCATCCCTCACCATCAATTCCCATGTGAAGTTAGGAAGGAAGGAAGGAAGGAGAGAAGGAAGGAAGGAAGGAAGGAGAGAAGGAAGGAAGGAAGGAAGGAAGGAAGACTTGCTTTTTTAATGATAACACCAAACATGCAGTGAGACACTCGGCTCCTCACTCTGCTGCTGCTGCTGTTGGGACATAAATGAAATATTGACGGTTCAGATGAAATGTGGACGGAGCTCTGGACAAAGACAGGAAGTGTGTGAACTATATGAGAGAGACAAGAGTAAAGATTTAATGTGACACGTGAGATAAATGATTACATTATGCAACAGTGGAAGCTGCATGCGATGTATAATGCATCATAACGCACGCAAAGAAATATATGAAGGTGACAAGAGAGGAAGGGTTCGAGTCCAGTGTGATAATAACTGATCTGAGTTATTCTCTGTACAAACAACCCAGATGTCTTTTATTTTGAAATTTGATGATTGTTTCCTAAAGTGGCCCAAAATGCACCAAAATTAAAATATATTGAAATGTTATACTTTTGTATCGATGCTACAAATGTTTGTCAATTGAGGCTGTTCTGGGAAGGAGGGAAGGACAGAGGGAAGGAAGGAAGGAAGGAAGGAAGGAAGGAAGAAAGAAGGAAAGAAAGAAGGAAGGAAGGAAGGAAGGAAGAAAGGAAGAAAGGAAGGAAGGAAAGAAGAAAGGAAGGGAGGAAGGAAGGAAGGAAAGAAGAAAAGTCAAAGTTGACCCAGAACATACTGCAAGTGTCCTTCCTTCCTTCCTCCCTCCTTTCCTTCTTCCTTCCTCCCTTCCTTCCTCCCTCCTTTCCTTCCTTCTTCCTCCCTTATTTCCTTCTCTCCTCCATCCTTCCTCCCTCCTTTCCTTCCTTCTTCCTCCCTTACTTCCTTCTCTCCTCCGTCCTTCCTCCCTTTCCTTCCTTCTTCCTCCCTCCCTTCCTCAGTCCTTAATCCGTCATCCTTCCTTCTCTCCTCAGTCCTTCCTCCCGTTCCTTCCTTCTTCCTTCCTCCTTTCCATCCTTCTTCCTTCCTCCTTTCCATCCTTCTTCCTTTCCTCCCTTCCTTCCATCCTTCTTCCTCCCTTACTTCTTTCCTTTCAAGGTTTAATCACATGATGAGGGTGTAGAATATGCCCCCCCTCTCTCTCTCTCCCTCTCTCCAGATCTCTTAATTAATCTGAGTGTTATTTTCCTAGCAGGACCTGGAAGCAGTCTAACCTTTCCCCCCCTGACGGCATGGGACCAGCCTTCAACTTGGAAATAATAAAATATGCTTATGTGTGCAAATATTATTCATATGACAAATATCAAATACCGAACTACTGAATTATAATAAATCCAAATATTTCCAACATTCAATGCGACTGTACATGAAGTCATATATATTTGCACACATTAAACCAGCACATCACCCATTATGACTCACCCCCCCCCCCCTTATCTCCCCCCCCCATCTGCCTTATATGCCATGTTTAATAAAGCAGACATGCCATTAAATAGTAACCTTTATCTCACACTGCCAACAGGTCATTAACTGCAGTCTTACAGTAGGAGACGTGACGTTGGCGTGCTCTGATTAGCTTCACACAGATCCCACAGTACTTCTGCTTTATTTATATTCCCAAGGACATTTAAACCACCTTTAAACTCTGGCTTTTCATCAGGGTTACATTAAACATGCTTCAGATATGTATGCATGTATCAATGTATGTAGAGCCGTAAAATACATTCTTGCAATCTGTGTTAAATATCCACAATGAAAGGCTTGAATACAGGATTCAATGGTGAATGATTGAAATCTTTAAGGTAAAAGCTTTATTCAAATCTTTCATACCTTACATTTTAAAAAGTTACTCAAAGAGGAGTATATAAAGCTTTAGGTGGGGATTATTTTAAGGGAATTCAGACATTTTCTTCTAAACACATTAAATAGGTCATAAATGTATTTCTAAAAAAGGTGTAAAAAGCATTTCAACCATTTAGATTTGAATTGTGGAGCTAGGCTTCACAAACTGTGTTTCAACATTTCTGTGTTCAGGATTTAGTGATTAGCATAAACCCGCCCCTGCTGCTGTAGAGGTATAAATACATTCAGCACACACTACTACTACTACAGTCTACAGTTAGCCAGTTAGCCGCTGAGCTAACTGCCAAGCTAGCCGCCAAGCTAGCAGCTGAGCTAATAGCTGAGTTAGCCGCTGACCTAGCAGCCGAGTTAGCCACTGAGTTAGCAGCAGAAAGCTCTCAGACATAGCGTCCATGTTTCTGGTAGAGGTGGTGACTTTGATTGACAGGTGACACTTGGTAGGGGGCGGGGCTTCAGCGTTTGGGAGCAGAGAAAGAGGCTGATTTTTACACAACTTTGAAGCCTAATTTCATATATTTGGCAACTTTTTTTAACCATTCAAATTTTGTACTTCATTTCTGTTTGCAAAGATTAAATTGGATTTTTTTTTCTTGTATTGACTCTTTAGACCAAATGGAAATGTGTCTCACTTGGGAGAGACTCAGCTGTTCCTCCGTTGTCTGTTTAGGAGCGACTGAAACTGTCACTTAATGAGAATAGCTGATCCAGATTAAAGAAGAAAGGATGGAAGGAAGGAAGGAAGGAAGGAAGGAAGGAAGGAAGAAAAGAAAGAAAGAAGGGAGGAAGGAAGGACAGATCTGGCTCTCTCAATATAAACTCTCTGAGCTTCTTATTCAAACATTTTTATAACTCAAAAACTGGAAATGATGATACTCTACTCTCTCTCTCATCTTTATTCTCTTCTCTCTCTTCAACTTCAAAAGGAGACGTTCATTAAACTCAACCACACCTTCAATCTGGGTGGAGAAGATTTACATTCATATTTCATCACTTTCTTGGAGCTTGAGACTCGGTCAGTGTAACTTAATGAGACATCAGGACGGACTGGGTGAGGAGGATAAATGTGTAATAAACCTGTCACACTCACGGGCCGAAAGAAAAAAGCCTTTGATCACTTCATCATTTCTCTACGAGGAGAGAGAGAGAGAGAGAGAGAGAGAGAGAGAGTGAGTGAGTGAAGGGGGCAGGGATCCATTACCTCACTAAGTATGTGTGAAAATATGGGAGCAAAAGTTGGTTTTAGTCACTTTATATCAGACAGAAAGAAAGAAGGAAGGAAGAGAGGATGGACAAAAAGACAGAAGGAAGGAAGGGAGGAAGGAAGGAAGGGAAGAAGGAGGGTAAAAGGAAGGAAGGACGGACAGACAGATTGAAGGAAGGACAGAAAGACAGAAGGTAAGGAGGAAGAAAGAAAGGAAAAGAGGGAGGAAGGAAAGGAGGGAGGGAGGGAGGAAGGGAGGGAGGAAGGAAGGGAGGAAGAGGAAGGAAAAGAGGGAGGAAGGAAAGGAGGGAGGGATGGAGAAAGGATGGGAAGTAGGGGGAGGAAAAAAAGAGAGAAGGAGGGAGGGAGCAAGGGAGGAAGGAAAGGAAGGAAGGAAGGGAGGAAGGAAGGAAGGAAGGAAGGAAGGAAGGAAGGATGGAGGGAACATTTACCCTAACAGATGAAAACAAGTCATCAAATGTAATAAGTTACATTACTTTGATGAAGTCATTGAAATAGTTACATTATAAACAGAGTAACTAGTAATCTGTAACCCATTACATCGCCATAGTAACCACCTGGCTACCTTAAAGCCTGTCATAGTGATCACCTGACTTTTAAATAATACTCAATACTCATGATCTCAAGGTTAGGAAGGAAGGTAGGAAGGAAGGGAGGAAGGTAGGGGGAGGAAAGAAAGAGAGAAGGAGGGAGGGAGCAAGGAAGGAAGGGAGGAAGGAAAGGAGGAAGGGAGGGAGCAAGGAAGGAAGGAGGGAAGGAAGGAAGGACAGACAGAAGGAGGGAAGGAAGGTAGGAAGGAAGGAAGGTAGGAAGGGAGGAAGGACGGACGGAAAGACAGAAGGAAGGAAGGGAGGAAGGAAGGAAGGACAGAAGGAGGGAACATTTACCCTAACAGATGAAAACTACTAGTAATCTATAACCCATTACATCGCCATAGCAACCACCTGGCAACCATAAAGCCCGTCATAGTGAGCACTGTAACCTGACTTTTAAATAATACTGTGATGATCTCAAGGTTAGGAAGGAAGGTAGGTAGGAAGGAAGGTAGGTAGGAAGGAAGGAAGGAAGGAAGGATTCAAGGAACGAAGGAAGGAAGGAAGGACAGAAGGGGGGAACATTTACACTAACAGCTGAAAACATTGGTTAAAAAATCAGAAATGTCATCAAATGTAATAAGTTACATTACTTTGATGAAGTCATTGAAATAGTTACATTTTAAACAGAGTAACTGGTAATCTGTAACCCATTACATCGCCATAGCAACCACCTGGCAACCATAAAGCCTGTCATAGTGAGCACTGTAACCTGACTTTTAAATAATACTGTGATGATCTCAACACTTGTAATGAACCCAGACTCCATATAAAGGTCTGTCTGCACAGCTGTGGTGTTGTTTACCTGCTTCAGCTTCAGGGGAACTAGAGTAGGACTACAGCCTGGCCCTCTAAAACAAGTCAACACACACACACACACACACACACACACACACACACACACACACACACACACACACACACACACACAGCAGCAGAGGTTTTATTTGAATGGAGACTCTGTCGAGAGAGATTATTTGTAAGGAAACTAGGGCAGTTGCTCGCGGTCAAGGATTGCGACTGTGCTGAAGCTTTTTGGGGGCGACACACACACACACACACACACACACACACACACACACACACACACACACACACACACACACACACACACACAGACTGACAGTGATTGAGGAGATGCGCTGAAATAGAGAAATATAACTCTCGGTTTCTCCAATGTCAAACTGGGATATTGTAGGAAGGAAGGAAGGAAGGAAAGATGGAAGGAAGGAATGAGGAAGGAAGGAAGGAAGGAATGAGTAAAGAAGGAAGGAAGGAAAGAAGGAAGGAATGAAAGGAGTAAGGAAGGAAGGGAGGAGGAAGGGAAGAAATAAGGAAGGAAGGAGGAAGAAAGAAGGAAGGAAGGAAGGAAGGAAGGAAGGAAGGAAAGCAGGAAGGGAGGAATGAAAGGAGTAAGGAAGGAAGGAAAGCAGGAAAGGAGGAGGAAGGGAAGAAAGAAGGAAGGAAGGAGGAAGGAAGGAAGGAAAGCAGGAAGGGAGGAGGAAGGGAAGAAAGAAGGAAAGAAGGAAGGAAGGAAAGAAGGAAGGAAGGAAGGAAAGGAGGAAGGAAGGAAAGCAGGAAGGGAGGAGGAAGGGAAGAAAGAAGGAAGGAAGGAAGGAAGGAAGGAAAGCAGGAAGGGATGAGGAAGGGAGGAGGAAGGGAAGAAAGAAAGAAGGAAGGAAGGAAGGGAGGAGGAAGGGAAGAAAGGAAGGAAGGAAGGAAAGCAGGAAGGGAGGAGGAAGGGAAGAAAGAAGGAAGGAAGGAAGTAAGGAAGGAAAGAAGGAAGGAAAGGAGTAAGGAAGGAATGAAAGGAGTAAGGAAGGAAGGAAAGCAGGAAGGGAGGAAAAGAGGAAGGAAGGAAAGCAGGAAGGGATGAGGAAGGGAGGAGGAAGGGAAGTAAGGAAGCAAGGAAGGAAGGAAGGAAGGAAAGGAAGGAAAGGAGTAAGTAGGGAGGGTTTCCCCATTGCCACCCATTGGATTAGGGATTGTTGGAAAAGACTGACAGTGATTGAGGAGATAGAGAAATATAACTCTGGGGTTTCTCCAATGTCAAACTGGGATATTGTTTAATCCACTCAACATGAAGATAAGGTAGAAAACACACACACACACACACACACACACACACACACACACACACACACACACACACACACACACACACACACAGATATAAGATTAGATGAAACAACATATTCCTGGAAATCACTTTCTCTCTTGACCTGGTGGTGTGTGTTGGATTAGATTGGACTGTACACACATACATGTAATCGTGTTTCCAATCCCGAAGAATGGCCGATACCAATTACATTTGGTCACCATCTCCTCAACTGTGTCCTTCACAGAAATCCATGTATAGAAATGTGTTGGTTTTTTTATTTCCCCGTGGTTGCCGAGGTGATTCCTTCCTTGAGAGAGAGAGAGAGAGAGAGAGGAGTATATGTCTTGTCACTTCGATAATTGAAGTCTCTCATCCCAAGAGGTTTCAGCTAAACCCAATTTTATCGACATATATGAGATTTATAACATCTACCTTTGGCTACTTCTTTGGTAGATACGACTGCTCTGATTGCATGAAGATAATTTAGATATCAATTGTCCGAAGATTGTAACGTTTGTCCCCCGTTCAAAAAGGATCTATCAGGCTCAGACCATGTGGGAAGTTCTGGTCCTCTGAAATGAGGCCAACGCGGAAGTAACTTAGAGCTGCATTCTATCAAAAGGCCACCAGGGGGCGACCGTCTCTATACAAGTCAATGGAGAATTCACCAACTTCTCACTTGATTTCTAACCTCAGTAAACGTTTTCAAAATGTGTTTATGGTCTCAATCGCTAGTTTAAAGCCTTCTTCAATGCAGTATGATGTTCATTTGGGACATTTTGGCCTCCCTGATTTTATATGTGACGATAAAGCAGGGTATGCATTAGGGCGTGGCTACGTTCCTGATTGACAGGTTGATTGACCAATGTCCTCGAGATCTAGCCCTCGCAACCATAGCAACCTCCCCGCTCCGCCCACGGCCCCGCCTCATGCCCATATAAGTAGAATCTGTGTTTTTATTTTTCCCAGCATGCACCTGAAATTTTCAAGATGGCGCTGCCCAGATTCGAAACTATTGGCTTCCGAGCAGCAGTCCACAAACCAATGGGTGACGTCACGGATGTTACGTCCATTTCTTTTATACAGTCTATGACACAGACCAGGTGGACTCAAATGCAGAGACAGGGACACAGATGGGATGAAGAGTTCTCAAGCTGTTTAATCAGTCCAAAAAGTCCAGGAAATCCAAAATCACCAGGCAATACTCTGAATCCAAAAGGCAAAACTGGTCAATAACAGCGCTGACAGGATCTATATTGGCCTTTTTTTTATCTATCTCCAGCTGCCCAGTTGCCCCTCGTTGATGGCTTTGACCCCTTCCCAATTGATGCTGTGACCACTTTTAATCTGGTGTTAGCGGTAAGCCACAGGTTACTCCCTATCATTAGCTTTTCCATCACCAGGTCACTATAGTCTCAGGTGTTCTTTGTGTGGTGGTAAAGATCAAAGTTAAACCTCTTTATTTTAACTCATCTTGAAGGAGTTTGTACTGGTTATTATTATTATTTAAGGTCTTTTGTCTGAAATCGAACCAATAAACTGTGAACATATGTAGTATTAATGATTGTACTTAATGATACTACATACTTCTATACTACATACTTCTATACTACTCACTAAAGGACCGGATAGTAAGCAGACCATTTACACTGTAGTAAACTACACGATTACCCACAATGCATTTGGTTCCTACCCGAGCTGAAATCATCAGGCTGAAGCTGATTTCATTTTAGCTCTAACTCTGTAAATAAACCACTTTATCCACATTTCTAACCTTTTTAGGAAGAAAGTAAAGTAGCCCTTTAGATCCACAATGTGACGCTAACTTGTCCAAATAACACCTGTTTAAAGTTTTGTTCCTGAGAATTCGGAGCCGCTCAAGTTAGCCGTAGTAGCCGTAGAATAATGGACTTCCTGTCATTTTCACAAAATAAAAACACCCGTTGCCTTTTATTATTAAGAAAACCATAACGATAGAATTGGTGCTTTTTTTTGAAAACAGGAAATGAACATACCCTCACTGTAGCTGCCTGTGAAGTTTGTATTTTGGGTTTTTTTCAGAAGTTGCATTGCATCTTGGGTAATGTGAGTGTGAGTAGTAGTGTTGCATCTTGGGTAATGTGAGTGTGAGTAGTAGCGTTGCATCTTGGGTAATGTGAGTGTGAGTAGTTGCGTTGCATCTTGGGTAATGTGAGTGTGAGTAGTAGCGTTGCATCTTGGGTAATGTGAGTGTGAGTAGTTGCGTTGCATCTTGGGTAATGTGAGTGTGAGTAGTCAGCTCTTGATGCATACTCTGCATTTCTGGAGAATCTAGTAAACCATCCAGGAACTTCTCACATACTCTAAATCACATCCTACGCAGTTGAAACACACTACATACTTCACATGACGTCAGAGTTAGTACGAGTAGTAGGAAAGTATGAGGTTTCCAACAGACCCTCTGAGTTTAGACCAGAGACTGTATAATATATTCAGACCAATCATTGTTTTAATCCAGCTTTGACACATGTTTAATAAAATAATTACATTGCCCACTGTGAATGATTCCCAAGAGGAAACTGGGTATAATTTGGTGAAGAAGAATTGAAGTAATAGCCGGCAACATTGACAATCTTGCCTGGAAAAAAAAAAGAAGTAATTTGTCATTGTCCGCCAGACAAGGCGAAGGCCATTATTAGCTCGGGGATGGTGAGGTGGAGGTTCTTAAATTCAGTGCACAGAGCAGAGCTGCAGAAAGCCAGACTACACTGACACATCTGATGATGGAGCTACCTCTGCGGACGGCTCACCTTGTGTCTCAAAGGACGAGTCGGCACATCCACTGCTGTAAACACTGAAGACGGGTCCGTTTATAGAATGAATTATCCTCCATTATGAAAAATGTGTTGCTTTTCCTTTATCTCCTTAAAGTTAAAGTTCACTACTTCTTTTCTCTTTCTTGCCGTCTATTTTAAACCCGTTTGTAGATCTCAAAGACTCAAAAAAAAAAAAATTGCACATAATCTACAGCTTTAGAGCCTGTTATTAGATTACCACTGGAATGACGACAGACTTGACGTAAGTTCCTTTTAAAACTCCTGTTGTCCTCAGGTCAAGGAAGGAAGGAAGGAAAGGAGTAAGGAGGGAGGAAGGAAGGAAGGAACAGAGTCACAGGTTATTCCTGGGAAATTTTGAGTGCCACGGGGCTGCTGCCGGGATGAGTACACGATATATTTTTTCCTGTTATGTAAAAACTGTTTGGTATTTTTCTAGAGAGCACAAATTTTCCTCCATTTTAAAGTTTGAATCACATTCCTACATGCACGTATGAGAGAGCTAGGTGACTCTGAAAAAAGGTGAAAAAAAGGTGACATTTTTGGGGTTTTAGAGTTTTTCAAAAATTTCCCATTAATTTCCAATGGAGAAATCTCCCGGTTTTTAGGGAATTACTTTGGGAAACTTTGGAATTTCAACACCAAAAGTCGTAGCACCTCTTTCCCGATCGAGACGCACGTTTTGATGTATATATTGTTGGGGTTTTCTCAAAGCTGCAGGAGGAGTTACGCGCCAAAAAACGGCGGGAAAAGCGGAATAATAAGTAAGGAGAAGATTAATAGTTGCCTTATTAGTGGCACTAATAAGTATGGAGAAGATGAATAACCCTAATTGGCCATAACACATACAGAAACACGGAAAGAAATCCACGGAAACATATAAGACACAGAATACTTTCCTCTTTCATTTAAAATTTCGTTTCGTGACAGCTTCAGCTGGAGAGTATAAATAGAGGAGAAGCACGGCTGTCCCTCGTTATTGAGCTGGCTGGCGAAGGGATAACGTCTCTCTACTTTCACGTAAGTTTTCAACCTGACGTTGGACTCACCACGTGCCCACGTACAGATGCCATTAAAGCATCCTGTGACGGGGGTGATTGTGTCCTCTGGCCTGGCTCACCCCAACTACTCCTTGCAGGTACTTGCAGCACATGAGGGACCTGAAGGCAAGGATGGGGACACAGTTGGGTTGTCGGATCGAGGCGGTCTTGCGCTTCGATTCCGAAATCCCCATGGACAGGAGATGGAGGAGAGCTTTCCACCACTGCATCACTGGACCAGGGACCCCACCCAGAAGTCCAGGATCCAGAGACTCTTCCCCCTGTGCCAGGTCCTCGGGGCTGTGCCAGTTGTGGTCGCTTCAGCATTGATCCGGGTCCTGCTCGGCGACATCCTCCATAGGAACAGTCCCTTGCCATGGCAGCTCTCAGGGGTAGCACCCCTCCTGGGAGGCTGGTCGAGGCTGCTTCCCTTGAAGATTTTTGCAAAGATCTTTCAGAGAAGGACAGCTTCCCCCCTCCCCATACATTCGGGCATGCACATGTCCTGGTCCAGAAAGCTGGGTGAGTGTCTGCTGCAGGGGTTCCTGGCAGACAAGATCACCTTCTTCCCAGCTATAAAGTTTAGGGACATAAGGGGGGGGAAGGACGCTCTGATGTAAATCACACCAGTTTGTGGACCTCCACCTCGGCAACCTGGCCTCCTCACCGCTCAGCGATGTGGCAAAGGCCACCATGCAGGCGTGCCAAGGGATTGAGCTCCAATCCTTGGCATACTCAAGGACGCTTGAGAAATACAGGGACCACAGTATGCCATGGATGGAAGGAAGGAAGGAAGGAAAGAAGGAAGGAAGGAAGGAAGGAAGTTTAACCCATATTGGCAACCTGTACAAATCCGTGAATCTTTCTTTTCACCTGTGAGAAACTTTCCGGCTCGACGCCAGCGGGGTTTTTTTGGAAAGCAGCAGGAAGAAGAAGAAACTTGGCAGATAGTAAAGTAGTTGTGTGAATCATTTGCTGCTGATCGATGACCCCATCAGTCCCAGGTGATAGTTTAATTATTTCCCGCTGTAGGAGAATATAAATCCTGACGTAGAGCTTCTATTAAATCACTCACATTGTGTTTGAATTAAGACGGCAGACCCCTAAAGTGAATAATGCTCGGACCATGAAGTATATATCGGCTTCCGGGTGAAAATCAAAATGTGCAGAAAATGAACTATAAAGTTTTTATAAGCCGGTGTAAGATGGATATTGGATAATAACGTAAAGTGCAAAGTGCTGAGTCGGCAGATTGTCTTTATTATTCTTCTATTTGTCTTCTTTCCTGCTTCTCTTTCTTTCTCTTTGTTGCTTTATTCTGCTGCTGCTTGCTCCTCCATCCTCTGTTGTTTTGCTGAATACTAGTTTCTCCACAACACAAAATAAATATGTTTACTACGGGTTTGCATTTATGAGAGTGTGTGTGTGTGTGTGTGTGTGTGTGTCAGCATTATTGCCTGCATGTTGAACAAATGCAGCTCGTGCACTATTTTCTTGACTTCACCTGCAGAGACCTGAGCTTCCGTTTGGTGTGTATTTTTAAATCCTGCTAGATATTTGGGATTATAGGAGCTGATAAGTACAAAGACTGAGGCTGTGTTCGAAACTGCATACTACATACTTCTATACTACCAAAAGTTTTGTTCCTGCGAGTTCGGAGCCGCTCAAGTTAGCCGTAGCGAGTAACGCACTTCCTGTCATTCACAAAATAAAACACCCGTTGTCTTTTATTATTAAGAAAATCATAACGATAGAATTGGTGATTTTATTTTGAAATCAGGAAGCGAACATATCCTCGCTGTAGCTAACTTGATCTGTGACATTTATATTTTGGGTTTTTTTCAGAAGTCGCGTCTTGGGTAATGTGAGTGTGAGTAGTAGCGTTGCATCTTGGGTAATGTGAGTGTGAGTAGTTGCGTTGCATCTTGGGTAATGTGAGTGTGAGTAGTAGCGTTGCATCTTGGGTAATGTGAGTGTGACTAGTAGTGTTGCATCTTGGGTAATGTGAGTGTGAGTAGTAGCGTTGCATCTTGGGTAATGTGAGTGTGAGTAGTAGTGTTGCATCTTGGGTAATGTGAGTGTGAGTAGTAGTGTTGCATCTTGGGTAATGTGAGTGTGAGTAGTAGCGTTGCATCTTGGGTAATGTGAGTGTGAGTAGTAGCGTTGCATCTTGGGTAATGTGAGTGTGAGTAGTCAGCTCTTGATGCATACTCTGCATTTCTGGAGAATCTAGTAAACCATCCAGGAACTTCTCACATACTCTAAATCACATACTACGCAGTTGAAACACACTACATACTTCAAATGACGTCAGAGTTAGTACGAGTAGTAGGAAAGTATGAGGTTTCCAACAGACCTGATGTATAGCATTTGAACAGGAAGTAGTTTTTGAAGACGATAGTGTCCTCATAAGGGGGGGACAATGGGTTTATTTTATAGCAGTTGCTCAGAACATGCAGACAGGAAGTCACCGTTTCTCTTCTAATTCAATGTAAAATGAATTTGCACGACATTAGCTGGAGATTCACTCACTGAGTTACTTTCCATCCATCACTGTCACCACCATGTGAGCATCTCAACCTCACTGCATAACAACGGCTATAATCTGTGAAAATGTACTCTACACATAGCTGAAGGAAGGTTTGAGTGTGTACAGTTACTGTTTCCATTATTCTAATGAGCGGGGGGGGGGGGGGGTGACACTATGATGGATGTTTATCATTTTATTCCACGGACAGTTCAAATAAGGAAAAAGGTTTAAAACAGAGGAGTCAAACTAATTTTCATTCAAGGGCCACATGCAGCCCAATTTGATCTGATGTGGGCCGGATCATTAAAAGGAAGGAAGGAAAGATGGTTGCTATGGTTACGAGGGCTGGATCTCGAGGACATTGGTCAATCAACCTGTCAATCAGGACGTAGCCACGCCCTAATGCATACCCTGCTTTATCGTCACATATAAAATCAGGGAGGCCAAAATGTCCCAAATGAACATCATACTGCATTGAAGAAGGCTTTAAACTAGCGATTGAGACCATAAACACATTTTGAAAACGTTCACTGAGGTTAGAAATCAAGTGAGAAGTTGGTGAATTCTCCATTGACTTGTATAGAGACGGTCGCCCCCTGGTGGCCTTTTGATAGAATGCAGTTCTAAGTTACTTCCTGGTTGGCCTCATTTCAGAGGACAGGAACTCCCCGCGTGGTTAAAAGAAGAGTAAAGGCAAATAGAGAAAATATCAAGAGGTACATGTAGAAAGTTAGGGTATGCATTCTTTCTTTTCATCGACAAATATGGGCGACAAATATCTCACATTGGCCCAGAATTTCAAAGTGAAAGCATCTCAAATATGCTCGATGTGAAGAATATTTATGGATCTCTATGGCAGGGTTTTCATTTTTTTTAAAAAGGGGGAACAATGAAAGAGTGAAGCATGAGAGGAATTATACACAAATTGGACCTCGGTGTATTTTAATTGACTATGGGCTGGATAATAAAAGACTTTCCTACTTAATTTTAATAGTTCCTGTAACTGTTAGTATTATTTATCCACTTTGGAAATGCAAATGTCTGATTGGGTTTCGTACTCCTGGTGGATTAACTGGAATTTTTAACGTGACGCAGGTCCGGATGCATTCATGCCGTTTATAGCTCACATCTGGCACACTTCATAAATATTGCTCTTCGTATATGCAGACAGACTTCTGCCCGATTTTTAATGCTTCCCTCGAGAGAAATGAGCCGTTCAGCGTCAACGGGCCAAGCTGCAGGTCGTGTGAAGTGCTACCGAATCATGGAAAATCTTAATATTAGATGTTGTTTTACCACTTAAAATATTTTTATTTGTTTATGCAGCATCATCACACCCACACAGGCTGCACTTTGGTCGATATCTCCTCTTTTTACCAGCACATATTACCACAGACTTTCTTATTTCCTGTCTGAGGAACGCTGGCGGTCCCGTTAACCAGCGGCCTTGAAGGCAGCATTATCAGGTTTATGTAGAGCAGAGGTGTCAAACTCATTTTTATTAAAGGGTTAGAACATACAGACCAATCTGATCTCATGTGGACCGGATCATTAAAAAGATGGAAGGGAGGAAGGAAGGAAGGACAGATGGAAGGAAGGGAGGGAGGACGGAAGCACAGAAGGAAGAAAGGACAGATGGAAGGAAGAAAGGAATGAAGAAAGGGAGGAAGGACAGATGGATGGAATGAAGGAAGGAAGAAAGAAAGAAAGGGAGGAAGGACAGATGGATGGAAGGAAGGACAGATGGAAGGAAGGAAGAAAGGAAGGAACAAAGAAAGGAAAAAAGGAAGGACAGAAGGAAGAAAGGAAGGACAGAAGGAAGAAAGGGAGGAAGGACAGATGGAAGGAAGGAAGGAAAAGAACACAGGAAGGAAAGTGGGCCGGATTGGACCCCTCGGCGGGCCGGTTCTGGCCCTCGGGCCGCATGTTTGACACCCCTGCTCTAATATTATCTTTCTGCAGCCACAGTATCTTCAGGTCTATAAATCAGAGCTTCTCATCTAACGGTGTCTGTAACGTCTCCTGGAAGAGTCGAACCTATCCATCTTTTAACTCACCCCCCCCCCCCCCACACACACACACACACATACACACCCCCACCCCCCCACCACCACCACCCGCCCCCCCTTATCCTGCTCTACGTTCTCCGAGCTGCATCATCATCATTTGACCTTTCCCCTAAACTCTGTCTCATGCATATTACATTTACACTGAGTGAGTTTAGAATCACTAGAAGAAGAAGAAGAAGAAGAAGAAGAAGAAGAAGAAGAAGAGGGTAGTTAGGATGATTGACGATTGCCCCCCTTCCTGCTTTCCTTCCTTCTTTCCTCTGGTCTTCTTTCTTTCCTTTCCTCCCTTCCTTCTTTCCTCTGTTCTTTCCTTCCTTCCTTCCTCCTTTCCGTCCTTCCTTCTTTCTTCCGTCCTTCCTTCTTTCCTCCATTCTTCCTCCCTTCCCTTCCCTTCCCTCCTTCCTCCCTCCTTCCTCCCTTCCTTCTTTCCTTTCTCCCTTCCTTCCTCCTTCATTTTCTTCCTCCCTCCTTTCCTTCCTTCCTCCTTTCCTCCGTCCTTCCTTCTTTCCTTTCCTCCCTTCCTTCGTCCCTCCTTTCCTTCCTTCTTCCTCCCTCCATTCCTTCCTTCTTTCCTCCGTCCTTCCTCCCTCCCTTCCTTCCTCCCTCCCTTCCTTCCTCCTTCCTTTCCTTCCTTCTTCCTCCTTTCCTTCCTTCCTTCCTCCATCCCTCCCTCCTTTCCTTCCTTCTTCCTCCCTTTCCTTCCTCCTTTCCTCCCTTCCTTCCTCCCTCCCTTCCTCCTTTACTTGATAACGATTGCTATCTTCGACTGAACAGAGAAAGAAAGAAAGAAACTGCAGCAACCTTGACTGAGAGAAACTAATATTTATAGTGTTACTTCCTCGCCGAGGAGTCCTGATTTATTTTGACTATCCTTTTATTGCTTTTCACATTGTTCTACTTTATATATTTCCTACCCTCCTCTCCATCTCCCGTCTCTTCTTCTACCTACAGACCTGCAGGGAGAAGTCATCTGTCTTAGATTTTACTCCCTAGAGATACTTTTCCTTTTCCTTTCCTTTTCCCTTTCCTTTCCTTTCCTTTCCTTTCCTTTCCTTTCCTTTGGAGAGTTGGGCCCGTTGCATGACTCTGTATATGATTTGGTGAGCTCTTCCTTCTTTCCTTTCCTCCCTTCCTTCCACCCTCCTTTCTCCCTTCCTTCCTCCTTTCATTCCTTCCCTTCCTTCCTTCTTTCCTCCATCCTCCCTCCCTTTCCTTCCTCCCTTTCTTCTTTCCTTTCCTCCCTTCCTTCCACCCTCCTTTCTCCCTTCCACCCTCCTTTCTCCCTTCCTTCCTTCTTTCCTCCATCCTTCCTCCCTTTCTTCTTTCCTTTCCTTCCTTCCTTCCTTCTTTCCTTTCCTCCCTTCCTTCCTCCCTCCTTTCCTTCCTTCTTCCTCCCTCCCTGCTTTCTCCCTTCCTTCTTTCCTCCATCCTTCCTCCCTTTCCTTCCTCCCTTTCTTCTTTCCTTTCCTCCCTTCCTTCCTCCGTCCTTTCTTTCCTTCTTCCTCCCTCCCTCCTTTCTCCTTCCTTCTTTCCTCCATCCTCCTTTCTCCCTTCCTTCCTCCTTTCATTCCTTCCCTTCCTTCCTTCCTTCCTCCATCCTCCCTCCCTTTCCTTCCTCCCTTTCTTCTTTCCTTTCCTCCCTTCCTTCCTCCGTCCTTTCTTCTTTCCTTTCCTCCCTTCCTTCCTCCGTCCTTTCTTTCCTTCTTCCTCCCTCCCTCCTTTCTCCCTTCCTTCTTTCCTCCCTTCCTTCCACCCTCCTTTCTCCCTTCCTTCCTCCTTTCATTCCTTCCCTTCCTTCCTTCTTTCCTCCATCCTCCCTCCCTTTCCTTCCTCCCTTTCTTCTTTCCTTTCCTCCCTTCTTCCTCCCTCCCTCCTTTCTCCCTTCCTTCTTTCCTCCATCCTTCCTCCCTTTCCTTCCTTCCTTCCTCCATCATTCTCCCTTCCTTCTTTCCTTTCCTCCCTTTCCTTCCTCCTTCCTTCTTCCTCCATCCTTCCCTTCCTTCCTTCTTTCCTCCATCCTTCCTCCCTTCCTCCTTTCCTTC
>NC_070599.1:22847421-22892209 GCF_027409825.1 Scomber japonicus | reverse complement strand
CCTCTCTCCTCCTCTTCTCCACCTCTCTCTTCCTCCTCCTCCTCCCTCCTCCTCCTCTCTCCTCCTCCTCTCTCCACCTCTCTCTTCCTCCTTCTGTCCTCCTCTCTCTTCCTCCTCTTTTCCTCTCCTCCTTCTCTCATCCTCTTCTCCTCTCTCTTCCTCCTTCTCCTCACCCTCTCTCCTCCTTATCCACCTCTCTCTTCCTCTTCCTCCTTCTCCTCATCCTCTCTTTCTCCTCTCCTCCTCTCTTCTCCCCTCCACCTCTCACCTCCTCTCCTCCTTCTCTTCTCCTCATCCTCTCTCCACCTCTCTCCTCCTTCTCTCCTCTCCCTCTCTCTTCCTCCTCTTCTCTTCTCCACCTCCTCCTCTCTTCCTCCTTCTCATCTCCTCCTCCTCTTCTCCTCCTCCTTCTCTCTTCTCCTCCTGTCCCACCTCTCTCCTCCTCTTCCTCCTCTCCTCCTGTCCTCTTCTCTCTTCCTCCTTCTCCTCTCCACTTCTCTCCTTCTCCACATCCTCTCCACCTCTCTCTTCCTCATTCTCCTCCTCCTCCTCTCTCTTCCTCATTCTCACAACTATACATTTCTCCTTCTCTCCTTCAGAGCTGAATCTTACATCTTACAACTTACAAAGCCACATTAGAGAAGAATTAAAAGGTAAAGGTTACTAGAGGGCACATTTGAAAATATCAGCTGAATGCCAAAAAAATATATACATCTTTAAGGATTCTTCTGTTATGTAGAAAAAAAGGAGGGAACATAAGCACGACATCCAACTTTCAACCTCTGCACTCCAAACTGTGGTTGTACAGCAGGTGGAAGGAA
Source organism: Scomber japonicus (assembly GCF_027409825.1). Lineage (NCBI taxonomy): Eukaryota > Metazoa > Chordata > Actinopteri > Scombriformes > Scombridae > Scomber > Scomber japonicus. The sequence goes on along the minus strand of NC_070599.1, from coordinate 22,891,388 downwards.
GGAAGGAAGGAAGGAAGGAAGGAAGGAAGGAAGGAAGGAAGGAAGGAAGGAAGGAAGGAAGGAAGGAAGGAAGGAAGGGAGGAAGGACAGATGGAAGGAAGAAAGGAAGGACGGATGAAAGGAAGGAAGGACAGATGGAAGGAAGGACAGAAGGAAGAAAGGGAGGAAGGACAGATGGAAGGAAGGAAGGACAGAAGGAAGAAAGGGAGGAAGGACAGATGGAAGGAAGAAAGAAAGGAAGGAATGAAGAAATGAAAAAGGGAAGGAAGGAAGGAAGGAAGGAAGAAAGGGAGGAAGGACAGATGGAAGGAAGGAAGGACAGAAGGAAGAAAGGGAGGAAGGACGGATGAAAGGAAGGAAGGACAGAAGGAAGAAAGGGAGGAAGGACAGATGGAAGGAAGGAAGGACAGAAGGAAGAAAGGGAGGAAGGACAGATGGAAGGAAGGAAGGACAGAAGGAAGAAAGGGAGGAAGGACAGATGGAAGGAAGAAAGAAAGGAAGGAATGAAGAAAGGAAAAAGGGAAGGAAGGAAGGAAGGACAGAAGGAAGAAAGGGAGGAAGAACAGAAGGAAGAAAGGAAGGACAGAAGGAAGAAAGGAAGTAAGGACAAATGGAAGGAAGGAAGGAAGGAAGGAAGGAAGGAAGGACAGAAGGAAGAAAGGAAGGAAGGAAAGAAAGTGGGCCGTATTGGACCCCTTGGCAGGCCGGTTCTGGCCCACGGGCCACATGTTTCACACGTTTGCCTTCCTTCCTCCCTTTCTTTCTTCCTTTCTTCCTTCCTTCCTTCCTTCCCTTTTTCCTTTTCTTCATTCCTTCCTCCCTTTCTTCCTTCCATCTGTCCTTCCTCCCTTTCTTCCTTCTGTCCTTCTGTGGCAGATAAATAAATAAATAAATGAATAAATATAAAGTCTTGAAATGTGTGAATGCAAAACAGAGCATCACTGAAATACAAATACAAATACGCTGACTCAGCAAAAACTTCCCTGAAAGAGAAAAATGAAGCACATTGTTAAAATATGACAAAAGATGGTAAACAAATTCAAATCCCCCCCCCCCCCCCCCCCCCCCCCCCCCCCCCCCCCCCCCCCCACACACACACACCCCAGGGTGCACCGAAACCTTCTTAAATTGAAACAAACTGCACACTCATCGGAAACGTCAAAGCGCCGATATCTGTGTGTGTGTGTGTGTGTGTGTGTGTGTGTGTGTGTGTGTGTGTGTGTGTGTGTGTGTGTGTGTGTGTCTGTGTCTGTGTGTGTGTGAGTGTGTGTGTGAGTGTGTGTGTTTGTGCAAAATTAAACCCAAAAACTGTTAACTTACCAACTCCTCAGCATTTTAACCCTTAAACAGGCCTTACTAGTTATGTCATTTGCACCTAAAGTAAGGAAGGAAGGAAGGAAGGAAGGAGGGAAGGAAGGAAGGAAGGAAGGATCGGAGGGAGGGAGGAAGGAAGGAAAGGAGGGAGGAAGGAAAGGAGGGAGGAAGGAAAGGAGGGAGGAAGGAAAGGAGGGAGGAAGGAAGGGAGGGAGGGAGGAGGAAGGAAGGAAGGAAAGGAGGGAGGGGAGGGAGGGAGGGAGGGAGGGAGGGAGGAGGAAGGAAGGAAAGGAGGGAGGGAGGGAGGAGGAAGGAAGGAAGGAAGAAAGAAAGGAAGGACAGATGAAGGAAGGAAGAAAGGACAGAAGGAGGGAACATTTACCCTAACAGCTGAACTTAGATCTAAGGAAGGAAGGAAGGAAGGAAGGACAGATTAAGGAAGGACAGGTGAAGGGAAGGAAGGAAGGAAGGAAGGAAGGAAGGAAGGAAGGACCCGGGAGGATGACAGGAAGGTTAAAGAGTCTGTATCTCCTGGTGCACATTGCCTGTTTAAGGGTTAACATTTTAACATTTCTCCAAAGCTCCACAGCTGCTTTAAAAGTCGATGCGCTTTCAACAACTTGATTTAAAAATGGCGAGGAGGAGAAAAAAGAAGAAGTGCTTAGAGAAAAGCTTCAAAGCCAATAAAGGAGGATAAATAGAGTTTATTAGTGAGAGAGGAGTAAATGGAATAAGTTGCTTTCACTCTTGGAGTATAAAGGAGAGGAGGAAGGAAAGAAGGAATGAAAGAAGAAAGAAAGTAAGGGAGGAAGGACAGAAGGAAGAAAGGGAAGAAGGACAGATGGAAGGAAGAAAGGAAGGAAGGAATGAAGAAAGGAAAAAAGGAAGGAAGAAAGGAAGGAAGGAATGAAGAAAGGAAAAAGGGAACAAAGGAAGGAAGAAAGGAAGAAAAAGAAAGAAAGAAAAGGAGGAAGGACAGATGGAAGGAAGGAAGGAAGGAAGGACAGAAGGACAGAAGGACAGAAGGAAGAAAGGGAGGAAGGACAGATGGAAGGAAGTAAGAAAGGGGGGAAAAAAAGGAAGGAAGGAAAGAAGGGAAGAAGGAAGAACAGAAGGAAGAAAGGAAGGAAGGACAAGTGGAAGGAAGGAAGGAAGGAAGGACAGAAGGAAGAAAGGAAGGAAGGACAAATGGAAGGAAGGAAGGAAGGACAGAAGGAAGAAAGGAAGGAAGGACAAGTGGAAGGAAGGAAGGACAGAAGGAAGAAAGGAAGGAAGGACAAATGGAAGGAAGGAAGGAAGAACAGAAAGAAGAAAGGAAGGAAGGAACAAAGAAAGGAAAAAAGGAAGGACAGAAAGGAAGGAAGGAAGGAAAGAAGGGAAGAAGGAAGAACAGAAGGAAGAAAGGAAGGAAGAACAAAGAAAGGAAGGAAGGAAGGAAGGAAAGAAGGGAAGAAGGAAGAACAGAAGGAAGGAAGGAAGGATGCGTTTTCAACAACTTTATTAGTGAGAGGAGTAAATGGAATAAGTTGCTTTCACTCTTGGAGTATAAAGGAGGGTTACAGCCACCTCTATACAGCATTTGATGGCCTGTTTTAGGACTGAAGATGCCTCGTCTAAGTTTAAAGACTTCTTCTGCTTCTTCTTCTTCTGCTTCTTCTTCTGCTGCTGCTGCTGCTGCTTCTTCTTCTTCTTCTTCTTCTTCTTCTTCTGCTGCTGCTTCTTCTGTTTCTTCTGCTTCTTCTTCTTCTGCTGCTGCTTCTTCTGCTTCTTCTTCTTCTTCTGCTGCTTCTTCTTCTGCTGCTGCTGCTGCTGCTTCTTCTTCTGCTTCTGCTGCTTCTGCTTCTCATTCTGCTTCTTCTTCTTCTTCTTCTGCTTCTTCTTCTTCTGCTGCTTCTTCTGCTTCTTCTTCTTCTTCTTCTTCTTCTTCTGCTGCTCCTACTCGCTACACACCCTTCCTCCACTGGCATTTACGTAATTTGTGAGGTGCAGAATCATCCAGTATGGACGTAATTCAACATGTTGATTGAAATATTTAATTTCCATAACTAAAATGCAGAACTCTCCGTCTGCTCTGCACATAATCAAAGTCCCATAATCATCAGAGCATTGTGATTAATTGGGCTCCAACTCGCTATCGTGCAGCTTTAATCACGTCCTGATTGAATAATTGATGTGGATTTGAACGAAGCCTTTCTGTAAACCACGAACACTTTTAAAATAATTGGTCCACGATGAATGTGAATGTTTCAGTTTGTTCCTTTTGTTTGTTCTTACAGGGTTAAACATGAGAAGAGAGGAAGAGAGGGAAGAGATGAAGGTGTGGTATGTTGGGTTTATATACACCAGGGGAGTCAAACTCTTTGAAGGAAGGAAGGAAGGAAGAAAAGAAGGAAGGAAGAAAGGAAGGAAGGAATGAATGAAGGAAGGAATGAAGAAAGGAAAAAAGGAAGGAAGGAAGGAAATAAGAAGGGAAGGAAGGAAAGACAGGCAGACGGAAGGAAGGAAGGAAGGAAGGAACAAAGAAAGGAAAAAAGGAAGGACAGAAGGAAGGACAGATGAAAGGAAGGAAGGAAGGAAGGACAGATGGAAGGAAGGAAGGAAGGAAGGACATAAGGAAGAAAGGGAGGAAGGAAGGGAAGAAGGAAGAACAGAAGGAAGAAAGGAAGGAAGAACTTCCTTCCTCCCCTCCTTCTTTTTAATAATCCAGCCCACATCAGATGAAATCGTTCTGTATGTGGCCCTTTAATAAAAATGAGTTTGACACCTCTGATCTCTCCGCTTTAGAAAGTCAGAGTTTGGACCCTTGTTGAGGTTTTAAGGTTTTCAGATTTCTATAAAAACTCCTTCCCTCCTTCCTTCTATAAAAACTCCTTCCCTCCTTCCTTCTATAAAATCTATCGGCAGACGAGCAGAAGAACAAACTGTTGCATGCTCCCAACAGCTCCGAGAGTCAAAACACTCAGATTTCAACATGCACTGTTAAAGATTTGAGTTGAAACATGTTTCCAGTAGAAGAAGAAGACCATCGTGTCCCAAAAGACATAATCAGCCCGAACTCCAAACTGACTCTGTGTGGACTCGGTTACCCCGGGTGATTTTCGGAGGATATGAAGGAAGGAAGGAAGGAAGGAAGGATGGAAGGGAGGTGGAAGGGAAGAAGGAAGGAAGGAGGAAGGAAAGGAGGGAGGGAGGTGGAAGGGAAGAAGGAAGGAAAGGAGGAAGAATGATGGAAACGAGGAAGGAAGGAAGGAAGGAAGGAAGGAATGGAGGAAGAATGATGGAAACGAGGAAGGAAGGAAGGAAGGAAGGGAGGGAGGGAGGGAGGGAGGATGCTCCGAGAGTCAAAACACTCAGATTTCAACACACACTATTAAAGATTTGAGTTGAAACATGTTTCCAGTAGAAGAAGAAGACCATCGTGTCCCAAAAGACATAATCAGCCCGAACTCCAAACTGACTCTGTGTGGACTCGGTTACCCCGGGTGATTTTCGGAGGATATGAAGGAAGGAAGGAAGGAAGGAAGGATGGAAGGGAGGGAGGGAGGGAGGATGCTCAGAGAGTCAAAACACTCAGATTTCAACATGCACTATTAAAGATTTGAGTTCAAACATGTTCCAGTAGAAGAAGAAGGAAGGGGAGGAAGGAAGGAAGGAAGGAAGGATGGAACATGTTCCAGTAGTAGAAGAAGAAGACCATCGCGTCCCAAAAGATACAATCAGTCCGAACTCCAAACTGACTCTGTGTGGACTCGGTTACCCTGGGTGATTTTCGGTAGGAGATGAAAGAGCTCAGAGTTTTTTTCTAAGCTACGATACGCTTCCTCACACAATGATGAAATTAATCCCATCTGTGTGTAAAAACTTGTTTCATAATGTGAGCTTCTTATTCATCGCTGCTGGAGCCGACCCAGAGTCAGTCCTGCCTGATCAGAGTAAAGAAAGTGTGTTCTGAATATTTAGGATGTTTGCAGCTTTGTGGATATTAGCTCTGTGTATAAAGGAAGGAAGGAAGGAAGGAAGGAAGGAAGGGAGGAAGGACAGATGGAAGGAAGGAAGGAAGAAAGGGAGGAAGGACAGATGGAAGGAAGGAAGGAAGGATAGAAGGAAGGACAGAAGGAAGAAAGGAAGGAAGAAAGGAAGAAAGAAAGGGAGGAAGGACAGATGGAAGGAAGGAAGGATAGAAGGAAGGATTGAAGGAAGAAAGGGAGGAAGGACAGATGGAAGGAAGGAAGGAATGAAGGAATGAAGAAAGGAAAAAGGGAAGGAAGGAAGGAAGAAAGGAAGAAAGAAAGGGAGGAAGGACAGAAGGAAGGAAGGAAGGACAGAAGGGAGAAAGGGAGGAAGGACAGATGGAAGGAAGGAAGGAATGAAGAAAGGAAGAAAGGAAGGAAGGAACAACGAAAGGAAAAAGGGAAGAAAGGAAGGAAGGACAGCTTGATCAGAGTGTGTTCTGAATATTTAGGATGTGTGCAGCTCTGTGTATATCAGGGGTGTCAAACATGCGGCCCGTGGCCCAGACCCGACCCACTGAGGGGTCCAATCGGGCCCTCTTTCCTTCCTGTGTTCTTTTCCTTCCTTGCATCTGTCCTTCCTACCTTCCTTCCTTCCTTCCTCCCTTTCTTCCTTCTGTCCTTCCTCCCTCCCTCCTTTCCTTCCTCCTTCCTCCCTTCCTTCCTTGACTCAAGGACAAGAGGAGGGTTAAATAGCTTATATTAACCCTTTATCTCTGTACTGTATAATGTGTAAGCCTTCAGTTTAGACTCTTCAGGATGATTTAATGTTTAAAATGTCAAACTAAGCAGGAATGTGACACCTGAACGTCATCAAGAGCAATAATCAGATAATAACGTCTCACAGCTGTCACACCGAGAGAGTTTCAACCTTTCTGCTGCTGCTGCTGCTTCAGAGACTCTTTCAAACATGTATCTGGACGAGGTCTGTGAGCATGTAGCGCTCCACTCAGCACCCCTGCTGTGCCTGCTCTGCTCGTTCAGTGCCAGGGTGTCATTTTCATTTCAGATTTGAGAGGGAGGGGGAGGAGGGGAGGAGGGGAGGAGGGGGCATGAACTGGGAAAAGCCCAAGCTGCTACAGCTACAGTCTTCACAAATGAGAACAGCCTGTTCTTAAAGGAAGATGCTATTTCTGTGTATAATACACCATATGTGATGTATGCTGTATATCTCTTAATAAACATCCTAACCTGAGCAGTGCTTATAAAAAGGAGCTGATTTTAAAATGTATAAATTGCTTGAGCTAAATTATGAAACTATCAATGCATTTCTAGCATTTCTGCAAGAGCCTAAATGTGTTAAATCATCCACATTTAGTTGCTATACCTGAGCTTTACAGATAAAGTGGCTGTAGTGGAGTCTGACATGAGGCATTGACAACAATCGGTTAAGTGGTTAAAGGGGTTTCTTGCATTTAATAACAGAATCATGAGTTAAAACAAACCAAAGACCATCACGAAACTCAAACCACAATGTTTCATGGAAGAAAAAAAGCTAATCCTATGCAAATATCTGATGATATTCAATATTTGCTGGTTTAAATTTATTTATTTATTTAGCGAATGCAAAGTCTTTAAGAGGGAGGTAGGGACTAGTCTGCTGTTTTGGAGGGTGGCTAATCCTCCTTTCAGTCTTTGGAGAGGACAAACTTCTATGATGTGCTCCATAGTCCTCTCCACAAGCATACAGTGGGCTTGGGCTACATGGCCAAGCAGGGGCCATATCCAGTCCTGAAACGATTTAGCGTAGACCACTGTCTCCTTGGGAGGTTGGTGCCAGGAACCTTTTGGTTGGGGTCTGACAGCAGATGTTTGTTTGGGACCTTCTTGGACTTCCATTCGTTTCTCCAAGCAGATTGGATGGTGAAGTCAGCTGGTGGGGTGTTCTTCCAAATTGGCCGCCTGGATGGAAGTCGAGCAGTGGGTGAGTTGTAGATGTCTTTATGTATTGGTAGATGGGGAGAGTCTTTGGACTTTTGAAGCATCCTTTGAGTGAGTGCTGCTCGCTGGATATGTGGAGAGGGGGGGGGGGTATGTTTGATAAGACAGGGAGCCAGGGGAGTGGTGTTGAGCGAATGGTCCCGGTTATGGTTCTCATGGTTGTGTTGAGCTGGGTGTCCACGTAGTGGGTATTGGATGACATGGACCAGGCAGGGGCACAATATTCTGCTGCAGAATACAGAACACAGTCCCTGTCTTTAGTTTGCTCTCAAATCCATTTTCGATGAAGGTGGTGAGGGCCAGTACTTGTTCTCCTGTGCTTCGGTCCTTGCGGAAACCTGCCTGATCCACACAGAGAATATCCTCTACTCCTGGAGAAATATGTTGTAGTATTAGGCGTTCCAGGATTTTGGAGGGAACGCTGAGTAGGAAGATTAGGCGGTATCTTGCTGGTAGTCTGTGGTCTTTGCCAGGTTTAAATTGATATTACAGCATGAGTAAATGTTTTGTCTTTTCTCTTTTGGCCACTTGGGGGCAGCAGAAACAAGCTTTAAAACTGAAAAATGACATTCTCGCCTTTTTTGGGGTTGATATTCACTGTAATTTTTAGCTCTGTTTTGTTCTCCACCAACTCCTCAGAAAAGTCTTCAGCTCTTTAGAAGCTAAACCTTCCACTATGTTCACCAGCTTTCTGTTGTTTGGTACTTGGCTTGGGTTTTGATTTCTCTGTGGTTGATTGATCTGTAATTAACCATATTGATTATAATTCATCCTACAGCATTTGAATGTCTCGCTACTTTCCATTTGTTTTGAAAATTCGTCATAGTTTTATTGTCGCTAATCTCAACATTGGACTATTTGTGACACAAAGACGATGATTCTCTTTTTTTTTTGCAATGTAGTATGCAATTTAGTTATTTAATAGCAGCCACATTGGGATGCACACACACTTTATTTTATTTGTTGCACTGACCTGATAATATGTAAACATACGATGCTGCCGAACTACACACTTAAGTCCTGATTCCTGTGCAGCGTTAACTACTTCCTGTTATCTCACTGAAGTCTCGACATTACACTCAAAGTTTCCCCCAGTGACTGTATCCTAATGTTTTTAATGCCACCAGACAATAAATTGAGTGTATTTTGTGTCGTCCTCCCGGGTCAAATTGACCCCATCTGTTTTGACTGTTCCTTCTTTCCTTCCTTCCTTCCTTCCTTCCTTCCTTCCTTCCTTCCTTCCTTCCTTCCTTCCTTCCTTCCTTCCCTCCCTCCCTCCTTCTCTCTTTCTTTCCTCCTTTCCTTCTTTCCTTCATTCCCCTTTCTTCCATCCTTCTGCCCTTCCTCCCTCTGTCCTTCCTTCCTTCCTTCCTTCCTTCCTTCCTCCCTCCTTCTCTCTTTCTTTCCTCCTCCTACCTTCCTTCTTTCCTTCCTTCCTCTCTTCCTTCCTCCCTTCCTTCCTTCCTTCCTTCCTCCTTTCCTTCCTTCCTTCCTTTTTCTTTTCCTTTCTCCCTCCCTCCTTTCCTTCCTTCTTCCTCCCTTCCTTCCTGCCTTCCTTCCTCCCTCCTTCTCTCTTTCTTTCCTCCCTCTACCTTCCTTCTTTCCTCTGTCCTTCTTTCCTTCCTTCCTCTGTTCCTCTTTTCCTTTCTCCCTCCCTCCCTTCTTTCCTTCCTTCTTCCTTCCTCCCTTCCTCCTCCCTTCTTTCCTTCCCTCCTTCCTTCTTCCTCCCTTCCTCCCTTGACTCGAGGACAACAGGAGGGTCAAGTCCTGATTTCTGTGCAGCGTTAACTACTTCCTGTTATCTCACTGAACGCTCTACATTACAAAGTTTCCCTCAGCGACCCTATCCTAATGTTTTCACAGTCTCAGGCCAACACATCCACTTCCTTCCTTCCTTCCTTCCTTCCTTCCTTCCTTGACTCTCTACATTACAGTCAAAGTTTTCCCTAGCGACCCTATCCTAATGTATTTCACAGTCTCAGGCCAACACATCCACTTCTCATTCAAGATAAGTTCAAATCTAACGGAGAATCATTCACTGAGAGGATTCCTGCTCAAAGGAGTCATGACAGGAAAGGACAGATCTATCAGCGAGAAACCAGATAGTTTTGTACTTGTCAAATTAAATTATAACATTTTTATATTATTATAATATATTAGCCGATGTCTGCTCCTTCCATTTCACATCTTCACACACAGAGACAACAACATCTCAAATCCTATTACAGTGTGATATCAGTGATGTTCCTTTTTATCTGCGCTCGCTCCGGCTGATGAGATGCACTAAAAAAAAAAAGAAGCCATCTATTTTCTGTTCCCACTCTGAATAATGAAGCAGGACGTTTTGATATCTGAAATAACACAAACAAGTGATGCTAACAGTAACAAGTGCTTTTTATATTAGTGCTAAAATAAACTTTCTCACGAAGCTACGATGAATATAACAAACAACGAGATGAGAGTGTAACGGTTGCTCGAGTGTTTGAGAAGTATCAAAGTCGTCTTCATTCAAGGGCCACGTGTGAAAAGGAAGGAAGGAAGGAAGGAAGGAAGGAAGGAGGGAAGGACAGAGGAAGGAAGGAAGGAAGGAAGAAAGGAAGGACAAATGGAATGAAGGAAGGAAGCAAGGAAGGACAGAAGGAAGAAAGGAAGGACAAATGGAATGAAGGAAGGAAGCAAGGAAGGACAGAATGAAGGAAAAAAGATAGGAAGAAAGAGCGGAAGGAAGGAAGGAATGACAGACGGAAGGAAGAAAGATAGGAAGGAAGGAAGGAATGACAGACGGAAGGAAGAAAGATAGGAAGGAAGGAATGACGGAAGGAAGGACAGAATGAAGGACGGAAACGGAATGAAGGAATGACAGACGAAGGAAGGAAGGACGGACGACAGAATGAAGGAAGAAAGGTAGGAAGGACAGACGGAATGACAGAAGGAAGGAAGGAATAACAGAAGGAAGGAAAAGAGGAAGAAGGAAAGTGGACCAAATTGGACTTCTCTGCGGGCCGATTCTGGCCCACAAGCCGCATGTTTCCTCTCAGTCTCGACAGCATTTGTAACTCTTTCTTTTATCACCCTGCTAAGTGTCTGTTTGGCACCATAAAAGCTCATCACTTCATCACTTCATTATTTTATCATTTCATCACTTCTTTTCTCTTTTTCTCACCAGATTAATTCTCTGTGTTTAACCCTCCTGTTGTCCTCGAGTCAAGGAAGGAAGGGAGGAAGGAAGGGAGGAAGGAAGGGAGGAAGAAGGAAGGAAGTGAGGAAGAAAGAAGGAACGAAGGAAGGAAGGAAAGCTGGAAGAAGGAAGGAAAGAAGGAAGGGAGGAAGGAAGGGAGGAAGAAGGAAGGAAAGGAGGAAGGGAGGATGGAAGGGAGGAAAAAAGAGGAAGGAAAGGAAGGAAGGAAGGACAGAGAAAAGAAGGAAGTAAGGACGGTAGCAGGGAGGAAGGAAAGAAAGGAGGAAAGGAAAGGAGGAAGGAAGGAAAGAAGGAAGAGGGTAAAGAAAGGAAGGAAGGAGGAAAGGAAGGAAGAAAGAAGGAAGGAAAGATGGAAAGGAGGAACGGAAGGAAGGAAGGAAGGAACAGTCAAAACATACAAGGTCAATTTGACCCGGGAAATCACCATCTTTTTATTTTTTTATCTGGAGTAAGTTGGTGAGTGATGAAGTTACACCAGTGGACAGACGGACAGCACACGGTGACACAGAGAGACTGTTTCCTGCTCTCAGCTTCTGGTGTTAAACGGAGTAAAATATCAGCATCTCTAAAATCTCCGTCTCTGCCGTCGTCCAGCTTGATAAACTCTCTGGCCGACACATCGCCGGCGGCAACCGACACGACAGATGCTCCGCCGACGGATTTGGATTTTTATAACTGAGCAAATTCTTTCTTCCATCTTTCCTTCCTTCCTTCCTTCCTTCCTTCCTTGGGTCTTTCTTTCTTTCTTCCATCCTGCCTTCCTGTCTTCTTTTACATCCATTCATCAATTTTTCTTACTTCCTTCCTTCCATCTGTCTTCCCTTCCTTCCTTCCTTCCTTCCTTCCTTCCTTCCTTCCTTCCTTCCTTCCTGTCTTCTTTTCCTTCCTTCTTTCTTTCCTTCCTTTCGTCCTTTCATCTGTCTTCCCTTCCATCCTTGCTTCCTGTCTTCTTTTACATCCTTTCTTCAGTTTTTCTTCCTTCCTTCCTTCCATCTGTCCTTCCTCCCTTTCTTCCTTCCTTCCTTCCTTCCTGACAAAATACTCAATACAGAGTGAAACAGATGAAAAAGAGGGGAGTTTAAAAAATCTAAAATCTCCATCTCTGCCGTCGTCCAGCTTGATAAACTCTCTGGCCGACACATCGCCGGCGGCAACCGACACGACAGATGCTCCGAGGACGGATTTGGATTTGTATAACTGAACAAATACCAGAACACAAGCTTTTTATTTGCCTGACATTCAGCGGCATTAAAACATGGCTCTGCTATCTGGATCTGTGTAGCTGTTATATCAGGTAAATGTGGGGTTGGCTGATTTGACTGTAACCGTGGTAACCAGGCAGAGATCAGCCTCCTGGATTGGTACCCAAAATGCCTTCAAACACTTATCTAGCATTTCTATCACAGTGTCCATGATCACCGTCCAGGAGAGAGGCAGAAAAAAGGAACATGTAGGCATGAAGGAAATGTCAAATATGAGGCCCGTGGGCCAGAAGCGCCCCCCCCCCCCCCGAGGGGTTTGATCCGGCCCTATCTCCTTCCTGTGTTCTCTGAATGAACATCATACTGCATTGAAGAAGGCTTTAAACTAGCGATTGAGACCATAAACACATTTTGAAAACGTTTACTGAGGTTAGAAACCAAGTGAGAAGTTGGTGAATTCTCCATTGACTTGTATAGAGACGGTCGCCCCCTGGTGGCCTTTTGATAGAATGCAGCTCTAAGTTACTTCCTGGTTGGCTTCATTTCAGAGGACCAGAACTTCCCCGCCTGCCTGGATCCAGAAATCCCCAAATGCATCAAATGAGGTCACCAATGAGGGGCTCCAACACGCTTTGTGTGGACTTCCCGAGAGTCTGCAGCAGCTGCATGCTTCACTACACTTCACTACACTTAGATTGCTCATAATTCACGGCAATATGGATGTGATGATGTGGGAAGAGGAGGAGGACGATGAAGAAGACGAGGAAGAAAAATTGCTCACGGACTACCAATAAATTTCAGTACGGCTCTGAGAAATATTCAAGAGGATTACTGGATGAACATTTGGGCATGGCTCATATCCATAGCAATGAGTAAGGTCAGACATCTCATTTCAAAGCGCAATTTATCCCTTTTGTTGCCTGTTGGATTTCTGCAGGGTTGACGTGATTGCGGTTAGCACTTCACATTATGATGGAAGTCCGATGACGAGAGCCCGAGAGCAAGAAGGTATACACATTTGTATTCAGTGCAATGAGATCCGCCGTCTATCTGAAGATGCAGTTTCAAAAATCATTGTGAGATCCAATTTCCTCCGTCCTTCCTTCCTTACTTCTTTCCTTTGTCCGTCTTTCCTTCCTTCCTCTCTCCCTCCTACCTTCTTTCCTCCCTCCCTCCCTCCTACCTTCCTTCCTTCCTTACTTCTTTCCTCCATCCTTGCTTCCTCACTTCCTTATTTCCTTTCCTCCCTTCCTTCCTTCCGTCCTCCATCCCCCTTTTTTCCTTCTGTTCCTTCCTTCCTTCCTTCCTTCCTTCCTTCCGTCCTTCCATCTGTGCTTCCTCTCTCCTTCTTTCTGTCTTTACTTCTTCTCTCTTTCTTCCCTTCCTCCTTCTCCCTTTCTTCCTCCCTCCTACCTTCCTCTCTTTCTTCTTCTCTCCTTCTTTCCTCCCTCCCTCCTACCTTATTTCCTTCCTTACTTCTTTCCTCCGTCCTTCCTTCCTTACTTCTTTCCTTTGTCCGTCTTTCCTTCCTTCCTCTCTCCCTCCTACCTTCTTTCCTCCCTCCCTCCCTCCTACCTTCTTTCCTTCCTTACTTCTTTCCTCCGTCCTTCCTTCCTTACTTCTTTCCTTTGTCCGTCTTTCCTTCCTTCCTCTCTCCCTCCTACCTTCTTTACTCCCTCCCTCCTACCTTCCTTCCTTCCTTACTTCTTTCCTCCATCCTTCCTTCCTCACTTCCTTATTTCCTTTCCTCCTTTCCTTCCTTCCGTCCTCCATCCCCCTCTTTTCCTTCTGTTTCTTCCTTTCTCTCTCCTTCCTTCCTCTCTGCCTTCTTTCCTTTACTCCCTTCCCTTCCTTCCTTGACTCGAACACAACAGGAGGGTTAAGAACATTGATTTGGAGCTGCTGTCTGTCTGGACTCACGGATTTTATTTCTTAACTCTGTGGACCTCAGAATGGACAGAACAGATTAGGATGCATGATGTTGGATAAATGGTTGTTTCTGTGTGTGTGTGTGTGTGTGTGTGTGTGTGTGTGTGTGTGTGTGTGTGTGTGTGTGTGTGTGTGTGTGTGTGTGTGTGATCCAAAATGAGAATGAATGATGGCAGGCAAATGATTTGGACATTACTGGTGTTTAGTTTTCATTTGCTGTAATGGATTGAAAGGACGTAGTTTGCACACACACACACACACACACACACACACACACACACACACACACACAGACACACACATACACACACACACACACACGAAGGCTGTTAACAATGAAAATGTCAGATCTATTTTACCTCAATTAGATTCGAAAACAAACTTCCTGGAGTAGTGGCGTAGTGTTGTAGGGAATTGTGAATGGATGATATCATATTAGGGTGTGAGTGTGAATATGCTGATGCAAGTTCCTGGGAATTGTTGCTTATTGCTTATTTCCTGTATCTAAATCAGAGGTGTCAAACATGCGGCTCGTGGGCCAGAACCGGCCCGCCGAGGGGTCCACTTCGGCCCACTTTCCTTCCTGTCTTTTTTTCCTTCCTTCCTTCCCTCCTTCCATCTTTCCTTCCTTCATTCCATTCTCCCTTTCATATTTCCTACCCGTCTTCTTTCCACCTGTCCTTTTTTCCTTCTCCTCATCTTTCCTTCTCACCTTCCTTCCATTTGTCCTTCCTCCCTTCCTTCCTTCCATCTTTCCTTCCTGTCTCCTTTCCTTCCTTACTTCCTGCCTTCCTGTCTTCTTTTCCTTCCTTCCTTCCACCCATCCTTCCTTCCTTTCTCCCTTTCATCTTTCCTTCCTTCCACCTGTCCTTTCTTCCTTCTCCTTATCTTTCCTTCTCACCTTCCTTCCATTTGTCCTTCCTCCCTTCGTTCCTGTCTTCTTTTCCTTCCTTCATTCCTTCCTTCCGTCTTTCCTTCCTTCATTCCTTTCTTCCTTCCATCTTTCCTCCCCGTCTTCTTTTCCAACCGTTCCTTTCTTTTCTTCCTTCCTTCCTCCCTTTTATTCTTTCCTTCTTTCCACCTGTCCTTTCTTCCTTCTCCTTATCTTTCCTTCTCACCTTCCTTCCATTTGTCCTTCCTTCCTTCCTTCCTTCCTTTTGTCGTTCCTTCCCTCCTCCCTTCCATCTTTCTAATTTTCTAGCCCATATGAGATCAAATTGGGCTGTTTGTGGCCCTTTGAATGAAAATGAGTTTGACTCCCCTGATCTAAAGTCTGCTAATGTTAGCCTAGCCTTAGCCTTAGCCTTAGCCTAGCGGTCATACCAGCCCAAGTTCATGGTTATTGTTGCTGAGTGAAGTTGGCCAAAGTTGTCTTATAGTCAGACCAAAATACAGCTTATCAGAAATAATCTACAGTCAGCATATGTGTCATATTAATCTAAAGTCTGCTAACGTTAGCTTACATTAGCCTCATTTAAGCTAGTGGTCATTCCAAGTTCCTGGGTATTGATTGGAGTTGTCTTATACATAACTACTTTGATGTCAAACCAAAATAGAGTTTATAAGAAGGAGTCCAAAGTCAGCATATATTTATCTAAAGTCTGCTAATGCTATCTAACGTTAGCCTCCTTTAAGCTAGTGGTGATACCAACCCAAGTAAAGCTATAGCATTAAATCTCTGTATTAAACTGAGTAAGGGTGTGTTTTCATTTGTAAATCTACAGTTGTGTTATTTCTTCTTTCAAAATTGGCACACGTTTGCTTCAAAGTCCTTTTTTTTGCCCATTTGCATTTGTGTTTCCAGCACATCTGAAAACAACCCATGGAGATAGGTTTAATGAGAAAATGCCAGCATTGTTCAATATGCAAATACTGCAGACAAGACAACATCATCTTTGAAACAGTGCCATAGCCAGGATTTTAGAAATAAAGAGGTCCTCCCAGTCCAATCCTAATCAGAAATGTGATTTGCCACCAACAATTGTATTTTTCTCATTTAGCTCCTGCTTCTGTTATAATTGAGATGTTGAGTGAAAGAGAGAAAGATAGTGTAAAATAAGTAACAGTCACTTTAAAATAAATGTAATATGTGCATAATTGTAGAAGTCCTCCTCAGGTTATCAAACTTCCCACATTACCAGAAATATTAGCAGTAGGCTACAGCAGCTGCAACGCTTTGAAAGGAGACGTGATGGAAGGAGGTGGAAAATCAAACTGAAGTCCAGACTTAATAGTTTCTTGTACTCAAACTTGTTCAATGATGCATGTTTTCTGGTCATTTTTCCACTTACTCCTACTACCCTTCTGCTTTCTGCCAACATAACTGCATTATCTGTCTCTCTCTCTCTCTCTCTCTCTCTCTCTCTCTCTTTAGCCCCGTCTCTCTTAATCTTTCTCATTTCAGATTTGAAAGGCAGTCAGCTACAGCACATAACACGCCAGACATTATGGCATGTGGTTAAAATCACTCCCTATTTCCTACATAATGCAAACCTGATAACTCTGTGCTCCAAGATAAACACTACTAGTGCTGGATTCCTGCAGTTAAAATGCTGCTAAAGCTCTTACAAAGGTGTCTGGGGAAAAAATCACAGTGTAGGAAATTGCCTGAATTCAAGAGGTTCAGCTCTTAGAAGATGCCTCACAGCAAGACTGTCTCATGTCTGGTTCCTGTGCCAAGCTCTGTGTATTTAAAATTGGTGCCTATGTGGATTTTCTTTGTCTACAGACACATTAGCTCTGTGCATAAGAGACTTGTAATATACTGTAAGCTTTCTCATGATCTGCTACCCTGGTACGTATGTGTGATGACATTCTTGGGAAATGGTTTGGCAGTGATGCAATAAAATGTCCAGGTAATAGTGTGAATGTAGAAAGAAGATGTAGGTGGGGGGATCAAAGGAAAACAGCAGGAGAGACGGAGGAAGGAAGGATGGTAGGAAAGAGAGGAAAAAGGAGTCGAAATGAAGAAGAAGAAGAAGTAAAAAGGTGTGTTGAAAGCATAGACTGTATAAAAGAAATGGACGTAACATCCGTGACGTCACCCATTGGTTTGTGGACTGCTGCTCGGAAGCCAATAGTTTCGAATCTGGGCAGCGCCATCTTGAATATTTCAGGTGCATGCTGGGAAAAATAAAAAGCATGGATTTCACTTATATGGGCATGAGGCGGAGCGGGGAGGTTGCTATGGTTGCGAGGGCTGGATCTTGAGGACATTGGTCAATCAACCTGTCAATCAGGAAGTAGCCACGCCCTAATGCATACCCTGCTTTATCGTCACATATAAAATCAGGGAGGCCAAAATGTCCCAAATGAACATCATACTGCATTGAAGAAGGCTTTAAACTAGCGATTGAGACCATAAACACATTTTGAAAACGTTTACTGAGGTTAGAAATCAAGTGAGAAGTTGGTGAATTCTCCATTGACTTGTATAGAGACGGTCGCCCCCTGGTGGCCTTTTGATAGAATGCAGCTCTAAGTTACTTCCACGTTGGCCTCATTTCAGAGGACCAGAACTCCCCGCCTGGCGAAAAAAATGTAAAAACAAAGAGGAAAGCATGCTCACCATTATTCTTTATTGGTTTTTGTGTCAAACAGGGAATCACTGAGACACTGAAGGGAAAGCTGTGTAAAGCAAATGTGGTTAAAAACAAAATAAACCTCACATATCTCGAGGCTTTGTAGAATTATTATTTTTGAGCTCTCGTAAAATGTGAAGGCTGCACAATCCCAGCACAGCTAGGATCAGATCACCAGTTTATTAAGTCATAGCAAGATAAGTATATGCTGGGAAATGAAAATGTTAGACCTAAAAGTGAATTGTCTCCTTTGAAAGGGAGCTCAGACTAAATCTTTCGGTATCACACTGAGACGAAAGATGATTTTCCCAGTAAAGGAGGTGATTCATACATTTTTCTTTTCAATCAAACAGTCTCAGTATAACGGGCCGATGTGACGATGTGGGAATACAAGAAAGCAAGAGGCGTCCCGTTGTGAAGAAAATAAAAACCTCGGCTGCTGTCAGATCATGACACACGACTGAATCACATAAACTCTCATATTCTTATTATGTGTCAGAAGAAGATCTGATTTAGAGATACACATGTTTTCTGTGCCGGCGCCTGATTACATGCAAACATGAAACAATGATGTGCACAAAGGGGCACAAACACACGTGATTGAGCTGTCAGATAAAAGAAGAAAACAGATTAACCCTCCTGTTGTCCTCGAGTCAAGGAAGGAAAGGAGGGAGGAAGGCAGGAAAGGAGGGATGGAAGGAAGGAGAGAGGGAAGGAAGGGAGGAAGGAGGGAGGGAAGGAAGGAAAGAGAGAAGGAGGGATAGATGGGAGGAAAGAAGGACAGAAGAAAGGAAGGAGGGAAGGAAAGAAGGACATAAGGAAGGAAGAAAAGGAAGGGAGGAAGGAAGGAAGGAACGAACAAGAGAAGGAAAGAAGGAAGGAAGTAAGGAAGTAGGGAAGGAAAGTAGGCCAGAAGGAAGGAAGGAGAGAAGGAAAGTAGGCCAGAAGGAAGGGAGGAAAGAAGGAAGGAGGGATGGAAGGAAGGAAGGAAGGAGGGAGGGAGGGAGGAAATAAGGACAAAAGAAAGGAAGGAAGGAAGGAGGGAAGGACATAAGGAAGGAAGGAAGGAAGGAAGGAAGGAAAGGAAGGAAGGAGAGAAGGAAAGAAGGAAGGAAGGAGGGAAGGAAAGTAGACCAGAAGGAAGGAAGGAGGGAAGGAAAGTAGGCCAGAAGGAAGGAGGAAAGAAGGAAGGGAGGAAGGAGGGAAGGAAACTAGGCCAGAAGAAAGGGAGGAAGGAGGGAAGGAAAGAAGGACATAAGGAAGGAAGGAACAGTCAAAACAGACTTCTAATTCAAATGAACAAAATCATGTAAGATTGTTTCTCAAAGATTAAAAGGAAGACAACAGGGAATTTCAATCACTTTAATCTCATAAGGACCCAAAGATGTGTTGTTTTTTAATGTTTCAAATACGCAGTAACATAAAAAAGTCTATAGTAAATAAGTTAAGCTACTAATTTCAGCGCTATTGATATGAAATCAGACGTTAATACAATCGAAACTACAACAAAGTACTAAAAGAGACTTTCTGTTAGATTTGAGAAATGTTGGTCGCTAACTTTTCGACAGCTTCCAGCCTAACTGATCCTGACATATAGTACATTTGTTTTGCCAGATTGCTTCCTTGCAGACTCTCTTCTCCGAGAGTAAAACTGCTACATGGGCAGTTCTCTCCAAAAAGAAGATGTCCACTATTTCCCCACTCCTGAATTTTAGTCTCTCTCCAGGATAGAAAAACACCTGAAACTGAAGTTAGACCATCGGAGTCACTGAAATGGATGATTTTTTTTAGACATAGCAACTCATGAAGGTCAAGTGATGTCCCTCAACAGCACATAGAATAAAAAATTTAAGTGAATATAATAAAAAAGCAAACTGAAACTGGTCTTTAATTGCAGGTTCTTGTTTAGCAGCCCTCACACAGAGGAGATACAGCTCACTGCCAGCTCTGCAGCCTGTCAAACAATCACTGGTGATATATATCTCCAGAGAATAGAAAAGGTCTGTGTGAGTGTTCGACATGTATTTCTGTGTGTGTATCCGCACAATGTCCAAAGTGCACACAGAAAGTGGGAATAAAGAATGGATGAGTCAGTTGATGTCCAGCTCAGAAGAAGAAGAAGAAGAAGTTCAATATAAAGAGAACATCACAGTGCTGAGATGCGGTTGGACTTGAAAAACGATATGTCAGACATTTTTTCCCCTTCTTCATTCTTTTAAAGGTCTTTTCAATCTTTGAGAAATCTGTTAGAGAGATGGAGAAACAGAGAGACTCATCAGCTAAAATGTTTTCCACATAAATGAAATTGGTGCGATCACTCACTTAAAAGGATTCAGCTCCACAATTACACAAAGAACAGCTTTTTACCCATGAACTCTTGTCTTTTGAGATTACTGAACATCATTCTTAATATTTTCTCATTTTCACTCTATAATCAGCAGTGTTACTATTACATGTAATGGTGCTATGTGATTTAATTACAACATTTTTTTAATATTTAACATGATACTGAATACATATATTGCGGTTTTTAATTCTTTGAAATCAATATTATTTTAATATCTTATAAATAAATGATGAAGTGGGCTTCTTTGGAGCACACATGGCCTTGGAGTCACAGTACCAATTAAACCCACTTTATTTTATATTCCTAAATCTACATGAACTAATGAATACATTTTACAATGAGAGATAAATGTTGTTTTATAAGAAATGATCTCCTTTATACACAGTCCCGGTGTCAAGAAGGGGCGAGAGGGGGCGTCGCCACCTCACGCGGACTGTCCCGCCCCCTCAGTCAAAACGTAGTATTTTCATTTTTAAAACTTTTTTAAATTATTGTTTTCAGTCTATGGTGTGTTTTTTTTATATTGTCTATGGTTCAAAACAACCCAGAACTCAGAAGAAACTCCACTGACTTGTTAAAACCAAAATGAACAGTTGTGCAAATTCCGAGTTTATGCCTAAATTGAACCCATCACACAGTTTACGTTACGTCGTCTGTGCGTCATCACGTCGCAAGGAGAGAGAAAAAAAAACAAACGAGGAAGAACAGATTTTCAAGCGCAAGCTAGCGGCTATATTTTCATTCAGGATGCCAGAAAAAAGCCAGAAACCTCAGCGTCGGCAGCCTGGCAGCAGGAGCACCGGAGGAGCAACCTGTCGAGGACAAGGACGAAGGAGCAGCGGGAACTTCAGTGAACCGCCGGCGCCTCCGAGCTGGGTTCACCGGAAGCAGCAGTGCGGTAACGGCATAATAATGACTGTAAACCGTTCAGTAAAGAGGAGACTGCTTCTCTACTGAAGGTAAGAGCTGGTTATTTTATCATCTGTATTGTTGCTACCGCTACTGTGTTTGTTAGCAATGTGGTTATTGATCATATGTTGTTGGACATGTTAGATCAGCGCCGTCTGATTTTACGTTGCTATGGGTTACCTGGTTACCTTGGTTACCTGGCTTGCTTCTGATTGTCTGTTTCTTAACGGTCGGGTTACAATGAACGTTGTGTTAGTAAAGCAGGTATATTATATTTACTTAGTGGCAGTGTGTTATTGTAACTTGTTTCTTATCGCGGTAAAATTATTATATTATATTATGTTATATTATATTATATTATATTATATTATATTATATTATATTAAATCATGTCAGTATCCATGAAAAACAGCTGAACTTAGATTTTGGTGCTTAATGGAAACACTTACCCTAACAGCTGGATTTAGATTTTAGGAAGGAAGGAGGGAAGGAAGGAAGGAGGGAAGGAAGAAGCGATGGAAGGAACATTTACCCTAACAGCTGGACTTAGAGCTTAAGAAGGAAGGAAGGAGGGAAGGACGAAATGAAGGAAGGAAGGACAGATGGAAGGAAGGGAGGAAGAAAGGAAGGAAGGAAGGAAGGAAAAAAGGAATGAAGGGACTACAGAAGGAAGGAAGGAAGGAAGGAAAGAACGAAGGAAGGTAGGAAAAAAGGAAGGAAGGAGAGAACGAAGGAAGGAAGGAAGGACAGATGGAAGGAACATTTACCCTAACAGCTGAAAACATTGGTTAGAAAATTAGAAAAGTCATCAAATGCAATAAGTTACATTACTTTGATTAAGTAAATGAAATAGCTACATTAATTATTACATTTTAAATAGAGTAACTAGTAATCTGTAACCTATTACAGCTCCATAGCAACCTTCCCATCCCTGATAATCACACATACTGGCTTTCTATGGCATTTGTAGAAAAGGACTTACTAACTAGATTGTAAGTACTTCTAACATGACACAGTAATAAAAAAATCAAAGCGCTCCCACCGGCTTCTGTTAAAGTGTCTTTAAATGTTTCCACAGAAATGGGCTTTTTGTTTGTTGCCTACAAGCTCATAAAAGTTTAATCCATTTAAGATGACACTGTTTGTGCTCGCTGCCTCGGGGTTAAAACAAAAGCAAAAGATGAGATAAATAGATTCAAGTTGAAGCCAAGTCTGAAGTCGCAGTGCAGTCATTATTATTCCTTTTAGAGTTAAAAAAGAAAAGGAATAATGTAAAAAAACAATACTTATTTGTTCAGGATGAGTGATCAAAGCGTGATGTGACTGCACACTGTGTCTCCTTCTTACCAGGTTAAAAACATCAGACCTGTGCTGTGAACATACATACATACATGAATAATGCAAACAGACACAAATAGCTTTGGAACGACTCCGCCTGAGGAAATAAAGCTCGCTGAATCTCTATCTTCTTTTTTTAAATGACGTCTTAAAACTCATATCTACATACTTTGCTTTCGTGTGATGTCGTTCATTCATTCTTAATTGTCTTTTTATTGTCTTTAATCTTTTTTTTTTTTTTTTTAATATAAACTCCTTATTGTGTTTCATTGTCTTCTACTTTCATCTTGTTAATGTCGGCCTTGTTACAGCTTTCTGTGTTGTATGTTATAGCGCTTTGTAAACTTAGATTTTAACCCTTACATACATTTAAGAGGTGTAAAAACACCCTAAATACATTTTCATTGGCTGGAACTTTCCTAATGTGACCCAGAATATACAAAAATGGAGATAAAATATAAAAAATTGTCCTGTATTTATCTTTAAAAACATGAAAAATCACCATGTTGTATTCTTCATATTCTTCATATGATATAAAATGTTGTACTGTAGGTGATTAGGGAGGATAAATCAAACATTTATTAATGAGAGATGGGAGAAATTATACATGAGAGTTAGTGTTGAGATGAATAATGAGTCAGAATATAAACAGTATGTAAAGGGTTAACCCACACATACTGTTTATATTCAGATATATATTCACAGTATCACTTCATAATTATTCTCTGTGCCATATTTCTGCACAGCAAGTCATTAATGAACTCATCAGTGACAGACAGAGCAGTTTGTTCTTCAGGATTTATGCTTTTTTAAACATTTAAAATCATATCTATGTTGAATAAAACATTATTTTTACATTTTTTTGAATAAATATGGGTCCAACCATAGACTGTATAAAAGAAATGGACGTAACATCCGTGACGTCACCCATTGGTTTATGGACTGCTGCTCGGAAGCCGATAGTTTCGAATCTAGGCAGCGCCATCTTGAAAATTTCAGGTGCATGCTGGGAAAAATAAAAACACTGATTCTACTTCTATGGGCATGAGGCGGGGCCATGGGCGGAACGGGGAGGTTGCTATGGTTGCGAGGGCTGGATCTCGAGGACATTGGTCAATCAACCTGTCAATCAGGACGTAGCCACGCCCTAATGCATACCCTGCTTTATCGTCACATATAAAATCAGGGAGGCCAAAATGTCCCAAATGAACATCATACTGCATTGAAGAAGGCTTTAAACTAGCGATTGAGACCATAAACACATTTTGAAAACGTTTACTGAGGTTAGAAATCAAGTGAGAAGTTGGTGAATTCTCCATTGACTTGTATAGAGACGGTCGCCCCCTGGTGGCCTTTTGATAGAATGCAGTTCTAAGTTACTTCCACGTTGGCCTCATTTCAGAGGACCAGAACTCCCCGCCTGGGTCCAACATGTATTTCAGCTGCACACAAATGTTTTAAAGAAGTTAAAATATTTCCTTTTTTTGTATATTCTGGGTCACATTAGGGGAAGTCTTTAATTTTAAGCCTAAAAGATTTGAACAAAAAGTATTTAAGATTGTTTTTAACAGCTCTGAAATGTCAAAATGGGTCAAATTTGACCCTGAATAGTATGTGAGGGTTAAATAAAGTTATTGTTGTTACTATGATTATAAATCTATGAGTATAATAACATAAAGATATTCAAGTATTACTGCTGCAAGTTAACTTTCTCTCCTTCTTCTCTATATGAGCCAATGGAGCTCAACATAATTGATACATGTAGTAAAATATTTATCAACTCACTGCATCGCTAATTGGTCACACACACACACACACACACACACACACACACACACACACACACACACACACACACACACACAGTTGTAAGTGTACACACTGACTGAGCATCCTAGCAGCCATAATTGAGATTGATTTTGTGACTCAGACTTACTCACATGTTAAGAAACACAGACGCAGATGGAGGCTTACAAGTAGCTACATCTGTTAACACATTACATCTGCTTGGGCCCCGCCTTCATCTTCATCTAAATAAGGACTTTTTTTTTAGCTGTAAATCATGCAAAGATATTCCAATAGAGCCCCAGAATATAAATATAGAGCTGTAAACGTGCACGATATGTCACCTTTAAACTCCATCAAACTCCATCACGTCTTTCAGTGTGAAATCATCATCTGCCTGTCGTTGGTGTTCGCCACATAATGACCACACTCAAGCCTGCTGTGCCATCTGTCTAGTGTTAACATTTGGATTGTTTGTAGCTCCGATCCAGGACTTCATACCACACACATCACGATCCCGCATCATGGCAATTACCCAGAAATTGGACATTGGAGTCATTAAATGAGCTGTAGACAGAACAGTTGAGAACATGAACTCGTCGGCGGCGGCAGGTGTCGAATGGTTTGAGCTATTGTTGATGGAGGTCACATTGCCCTGTTGGAATAAATCATGTTTTATCATCACTATAGGGTTCAGGATCATAGCAAGGCCGTCTGCCGCCCAGGGGCAACACACAATCGATAACTGCTGAGAAAAGGTACAGTATGGGAAGAGAATTATAAATATTGTACAGCTTATCTGAACCTGAAAAGTTGGGGGGAATAGATTCAATATAAAAATGAGTATTGTGTGTTTAGTTGGTGGTGGGACCATTTATAAATCACTCAAATACATTTAGAGAACTTTTTTACATGTATTTTGGCACCAACGACACCAATGAAGGAAGGACGGAGGGAGGGAGAAAGGAAAAGAGGAAGGAAGGAAAGAAGGACAGAGGAAAGAAGGATGGGAGGAAGGTAGAGGGAGGAAAGAAGGAGGTAGGGAGGAAGGAAGGTAGAAAGGAAAAGAGGAAGGAAGGAAGGAAAGAAGGATGGGAGGAAGGTAGAGGGAGGAAAGAAGGAAGGGAGAAACGAAAGGAAGGAAGGAAGGAAAGAAGGAGGTAGGGAAGAAGGAAGGACAGAAGGAAGAAGAAAGGGGGATGGAGGAAGGAAAGAAGGAAGAAAGGGCGATGGAGGAAGGAAAGAAGGAAGGGAGGAAAGAGAGGAAGGAAAGAGGGAGGTAGGGAGGAAGGAAGGACAGAAGGAAGAAGAAAGGGGGATGGAGGAAGGAAAGAAGGAAGAAAGGGCGATGCAGGAAGGAAAGAAGGAAGGGAGGAAAGAGAGGAAGGAAAGAGGGAGAGAAGGAGGGAGGGAGGAAGACACATAATAGAAACAAAATTAGACTAATATGAAAGATAAACACATCTTTTCATATTCTCTTCCCTCCTCTTCACTTCCTCTTCGCCCTTCCTGTCGACTTCCTCTCAGACATCCAATATTCTTATCTCCCTCTCTATCTCTACTTCACTCTTCCTCCTCCTTCTCCTCCTCCTCCTCTTCCTCCTCTTCCTCCTCCTATCTCCATCCATAATCCTCCACAGATGAGTGTGGTAAATGGAGGATAAAACAGGTTTCAATTAAACGCATCAGAATTCGAGTCACATTTTCCCTGAGCGGCTACCAAATGAGATGGAGGATCACACACAACGAGGAACACACACACACACGCACACACACACACACACACACACACACACATAGAGAGATCTTGAGGCCATTGGCTGAAAGCATTGCATTGTGTTCAGGCAGATTTCTATTAGGATTTATGTCATGTCGGTGAGTGATTACAATCTGTGTCACTATGTACGAAAATTGCCTGCCCAGTGGTGTGTGTGTGTGTGTGTGTGTGTGTGTGTGTGTGTGTGTGTGTGTGTGTGTGTGTGTGTGTGTGTGTGTGTGTGTGTGTGAGAGAGAGTTCATGTATGGGAAGAATACGCTCACACACTTGGATTGGCTTGCTTCTTATCTATCTAGATTCTGTAAATGTGTGTGTGTGTGTGTGTGTGTGTGTGTGTGTGTGTGTGTGTGTGTGTGTGTGTGTGTGTCTTGGAGGATTGCTGCTGCATGAAGGCGTTTCCCATTTCGCTTTTTGTCCATGTGTCTCTGCGTTGGTTGTGAAGCCTCTCTGTGCAACTGCAAGTGTGTGTGTGTGTGTGTGTGTGTGTGTGTGTGTGTGTGTGTGTGTGTGTTGTGTGTGTATAAAGTACATTATCGTTTATTTTGTTTCTGCCTTTTTAATTTTCGGCCGGTTGCAATAAATTGGGGCTTCGACTAACAATGAAGTGATGTTAGTTGATGTCAGCTGGATCACTTAGCATCACAAAGCAATGAATCACTGAATTGTCCTAGAGAGGCCAAGGTGGCATATTCAAATAGCTTGTTTTGTCCAATCAACAGTCCAAATATGCCCAAATATAAGAGAATAAATGATAAATTTAATAAAGAAAAGCACAAAATCCTCCCATTTGAAAAGCTGTAGCCAGTTAGTATTTGGCATCTCTGCTTGATTTGGCCTAACAGCCTCGACAATGAATTAAAAATGATCACAACTGTTGACAGTTAAAGGTGCAGCGTGTAGGATTTAGTGGCATCTAGTGGTGAAGTTGCACATTGCACCTAATAAATACCCCTCCCCATCGCCTTCAAAGCATGTAGGAGTACATCTTCAGACCCAGGCTGTTAAAGGACATTGGGAGAAGGGGTGAAATAACACCTCTTAACCCTCCTGTTGGTCTTCAAGTCAAGGAAGGAAAGGAGGAGGAAGGGACGGAGGGAGGAGGAAGGAAAGGAGGGAGGAAGGAAGGAAAGGAGGGAGGGAAGAAGGAAGGGAGGAAGGAAGGAAAGGAAGGAAGGATGGAGGAAAGAAGGAAAGGAGGGAGAAAGGAAAAGAGGAAGAGAGAAAGGAAGGAAAGAAGGACAGAGGAAAGAAGGAAGGGAGGAAGTTAGGGGGGAGGAAAGAAAGAGGGAGGGAGTGAGGAAAGAAGGAAGGGAGGAACGGAAGGAAGGAAGGAAGGAAGGACAGAAGGAAGGAAGAAAGGGGGATGGATGAAGGAAAGAAGGAAGAAAGGGCGATGGAGGAAGGAAAGATGGAAGGGAGGAAAGAGAGAGAAGGAAGGAAGGAAGGAAGGAACAGTCGAAACAGATTGGGTCAATGTGACCTGGGAGGACGACACAAAGGTTTATTAAACATCATGTTGTAGTTTAATGTAAATTTAATTTATATCGGATCCTGTATGTCACGTGAGGCTGACTTCCTGTATACAGCAGGTGGCGCTATGAATCCTGACCTCTCTTCACTTGATCTTGTTTGCAAATGATGGGTTTTTAATCTCAGTACATACTTGCTTAAAAATTAAAAAGTATGTTTGTTATGCATAAAATTTTAGATTAAAAATGTGACGCATCTCCCAGTAGAGAAATGTGTGGGAAGACCTGTGACGTCTAGGTTTGTCACTCATTCACATTTTATCTATTCTTCCTCTCCGTGAAATTAACCTGTATTTCAAATTAGCAGATATGGCAAATATGTTCCCCCGATGATGTGCTGCTTTGACGTCATGACGACAATCACTGAGCTGTGAGTGTCACCTGTTTCGAACACTGGATATTGGATTTCATTTTGTAGTGAAACTCTTTACATGCAGACTAAAAATAAAACACCCTATCTCCTGGACCATCGTAGCAAAAGTGCAGAGAGGAAGGTGAGGAGGGGGAGGGGGGTGGGGGAAGGAGACTTAGGGGACCAATTGAGACACATAAGAGGAGTTGCAGGCAGGGCTATTTATGCTGCATCTTTAAAGCAAGTGAGTCATCCCTGCTTCATTTCCCCTCAAAGAAAATGGTAAAGAACAAGGCTGGAGAGATATCTGGAGATAAAAAGGTTTGGGAAAGAATATATAGGACTCCTAAGCAATGATGAAACAGAGATCTTACACAACATATACATGATATTATCCTTTGTCATAGTTTGTCTTCTTGCTGTTTGTGAGCCCTTCCTTTCTTTTATGCATTCTGTCTATATCCACTTTGCTACCGATGTCATTTTAGCCAATAAAACCAGGCTGATTCTCAATTTTTTCTACAAGATATCCCTAGGAGAAACACTGACTGAAAATTGGTTGAGTCTGGCAGTCCAAACCCGAACCAATTCGCCAATTGTGCTATTTGTGTGAAGGAATTTTCCATATGGCTGACTTCTCTATCTGCTCAATCTCATGGTTCTCATGGGAACCTGGACTAAAGTAGGAATCGAGTCAAGGTTGTCTGATAAAGAAAGCCTTATCTTGGAGTTTGCTCATGGCTTTCCAGCAGACTTTGGAATAGCATTTACTCTGTCGCAGCACATACAGCACTTTGACTGTACCCGAAATGTCTCCAGAATCAATTAAGCAAGAGAATTTATTGATACTTAAGACGTCTGAATTAACAAGTGCAAGATTTCCATCCCAAATTGGCGATGTTGGCAGAATCTCAACAGAAATGCGAATATATTTCTTTTGCCTTGCCATGTCTGCCTTTTAACAAGATTGTAAATAAACTGTGTGTATTTTTTATGCAATTTGGCTGTGAACATCTTGATAGCTCAATAAGATCAGATTTCAAGGTCTGGGGAGTGCTGAGTGTGCATTACATGTCAAAACCAATAAAGTTGTAAGTGTAAGAAAAGAGAGAGAAATCAAGTGAGTGGAAACCGTCACTTGGCGGTTAGTAAATCTGAATTTTTGGGACTTTCTGGGCTAACAGATGAATCTCAGTGAGGTTACACCCTCGGGAAAATGTTCCGAGTATGATGAAAAAGGCTTATTTCTGTGTAAATTGAAATCTCAGGGCATCTGTGTCCTTTGGGAGAGGAGGTTCTGCAATGCTTTATAGTTTAATAATCTAGGCACTGATAAATAGTGTACGTATATGGGTTCATTTATTATTGAATAAATAAATGGATAGTCTCAAATTGCTGCCAGATACATAAGAAATAAAGACTAGAGAGATAGAGCAGAGAGTTGGATGCTGCGCCTGGATATATTAATCTTGTCTGAATGTTTGCATCTGGGTGATTTGTGTTTAATGCTACTGTGACTGTCGCAAGTAGACTATCAGTCCACAACAGCGGCTGACTTCTGAATCAGAGAATAGGAGTTATATTACAACGGGGAGTGTCTCCTTAATCAATTAGGTAACAATAAATTATTTTGTGCAAGAAAACTCAAAGGCAAATTCAAACATGAAACTCTATGAATAACTTTTTTAGAGCCACTTAGGATGAACTGTACAGAGAAGTATGACCACAACAATTAGTCAATCAAAGCAATATTAATTGACATGTTTTAGTAATCAATTAATTGTTTCAGTCATTTTTCAAACAAAAATGCTGAAGAGTTTATGATTCCAGGTTTTCATTGTGTCTTATAGTAAATAAATATTTTGGGAGGTTTTTGGCACTAGGATATTGTTTTCTGATGTTTTATAGACCGAATAATCCATTAAAACTGAGTTGATAATTAAAAGTATTATTGTATTTTCAGATAGTTCCACCAGGTGTCACTAAAGCGTGATATTTTCAAATGCTATATGTAGCCAGAGTCTTTTTTCTCACCTCAGATGAATTCTGAAACTCAGACCATTGATTTGCTGAATTATCTTAAATTGTGCCTTTTTTTGGTTTGATGCAGGAGGGAAGTCTTTATGAATATTATTACCGATGGAGAAAGCGCGTGTGAGTCATTTGTCGGTTCATGATCCAATCACCAAGAAATTTTGGATGATGCCTTTTGACAAATCTCATAATATCCCAATAATCTCCAGACATATTGCTTTTGAATTTCACTCCTCCACTGTGTCAGGGTGACAGGCAATATTTCAGAAGAGGGTAATCTCAAAACTTTGGCAAATATTATAATGCAATTTGCTTGACCGAGCACCACAAGAGGTTACAACCCCCCAAAAGAAAACTATCTTGAGTTAACTTTGACCTTTTTAAGGAGCTAACATATAGGTCTGAAGCATCGGAGGCATGAAGGCTCTGTACACAACGGATGATAATTGGGCATATTTGCTTTTATGATGTTCTATTTGGAGGCATGTTTGAGCCACAATTTAAGATAACCTCTTAGTGAATAACACTAACAACTCTGCACTCTATAGGTCAAATCACTGGGCGAAGAAACGATGCACAATTTGCCCTTTAGAATGAAATCTTAGTGAGTTTGCAGCTGAGTGTGTGCCAGCCCCAGGCATGCAGGATGCTGTTTTGTGGGTGACTGTACTGCTCTCTTTTTAGAAATCCTCTCCAGCACAAGCCTCAGATTACTTCCCTCATTATGCCAGATGTGAAGCTGGTCGTGACTCTTCCTCGCCTGGTTGAATGACCTTCCGTCCAC
The DNA here is from genome assembly GCF_027409825.1 of Scomber japonicus. Taxonomy (NCBI): domain Eukaryota; kingdom Metazoa; phylum Chordata; class Actinopteri; order Scombriformes; family Scombridae; genus Scomber; species Scomber japonicus. The sequence goes on along the minus strand of NC_070599.1, from coordinate 22,861,357 downwards.
AGTCGGAACGGCAGAGCCTCTCCCAGTTTTTACTGCAGGCTGAAAACTCATCTGTTTGAGAAAAACCTCACGTTATCCTCTCCCCCCGATGAGTCATATCCCCTGTTTCTTCTATTCCTTCTTCGGGTACTGCTCTTTGTCTCGTGATCCTCGTGAGCAATGTTGTTAAGTCATTGCAGCTCTCTATCCCATTCATTACTTGCTTTCGGTTGTTTATAATAATTAAAGCATTTAATTTATTTCTACAGTTGGCCTTATGTGGATAATTGCTGCTAAATATTTTAGATGCCTGACTTGCAGAGCTCCTGACAATGTGCTGCAGTCCTTACATTTTTTAGAGAAGAGAAAAAATACTTGGTTTATAAAGGAGACAGTGGGTGCAATGGGTATGTTGGGCAAAGTTTAATAGAGTCTAGTCTTTTACATGCACCTCAGCACTCAATTATTTTCATCATATGTAAAACATAATTCCTATGCCTTTACCAGAATCTCCTTAGAACTTAATGTTCAGTTTCAGAGCCTATCTTAAAACACACGACTGATTGTAGAGGCAACAAAAAAGGCTACCAATCTAACAAATAAGCATTTTGGATGAGTAAACGTTTAATAATGCTGGTCTGATGGGCGTGCCTGTGGGTGTATATTTTAACGAGTGTTTTATGTTTTCCCAGTTTTACTCTTGAGATAGATGAGCAGGAATATGATCTGTTCATTATCGTCATTGTGTCTTTCTGGAAATGGACATAATGATATAAATACAGTCTCCACTGAGGAGGTATTACGCATGTAAGTGATACAAGGTGTTATGATTCATGAGTATAATGGATGAGACAGAGGTGAGGATGGTTATGTACTTTGTTTTTTATACCATAGTCACTTAGCACAGGCAAAAAGAGAAGCTTCTTTATGTTTTGTGCATTTTTACCAGACAGGACAGTGGAGAGGTGACAAAAAACAAGTGGACAGATGGATGTAATTGAAATAAAACAAAGGTCATGGTCAGTGTCTTGGGGTGTTTTCATACCTGCTGTTTGGGTTGGTAGAAGAGGACTTTTCATTTTCCCCCTGGTATGATTTGTTTGGACAGATCTGAAACTCGGGTATGGACCGAAACAACTGTACTAATGGTCCCCTCCAATCGTACTTGGAAGTTGAAATTTCCAATTTCCCAGTTGGAAATTTCAACTAGTATCACCTCTGAAGTCGGATTTCCACCTCACGAGCCCCGACCTTAAAATCCAAGATGGTAGCCATGTGCATCAACAGTCTGAAAGTTGTAGTAATATTCTGTTTATTAGCTCATTAAATCAGTCGTACACAGCAGCACTGTCCAACTTCTATCTGTGGATGTGTTGCTACGCTGTTTGTATGAGCAAAATACATCGACTGGTATTGGCTATCAATGACCAACATGGCTAGAATTGGTTTTCTGACTTATAAACTGGAACGATTCAAACTCAGGTGCAGCGTCATTCCCAGCTCAGACTTCCAACTTCCGAGGTAAATAGCACGCAGCTGACCCTTTAGAGGAAGTGGTCTGGTCCCTTCTCAAACTAATTAAGATGACGAATGTGGTCTGACCCAACTAAGAGGCATATTCTGTAAGTTTGAGCAAAAGCCAGGTGTGGTTTGTATTAATGGGATGAAGATGAGCTGAATCAACAGTTGCTAGCGGCTACCTGGAAGATGAATCAAAGTCTGACATGTATTAGCACAATTAAATAAAAGAAACCAAACTTTACCAACTCAGCCACTGATGTGTGGACCCCAGAAAACAAACTACAGGTTTTAAAACATGTTAAGACATCCCTTAAAGTTATGGTTATGGCTTCATCCATGGAAGTAAACAGCTTTATCATGAAGTACTCTGCAGAGTCATTTAGACCAGTGGACCATGGTGGTATTAGATTCAATGCCTGGTGTCTTGCTGGTGAATGTAGATGCAGCAATGATTTGTTTATTTCATATTTCAGTCGAATATTTTCCCAGTTAATACCAACTTCTATGTGCTTGCAGGGACAAAAGATATGTGTCTACGATCGTAGCTAAATAGGCATTTAAATACACAGACAAAAGCAAAAATCTCCCTCTCTGTCTATGAGACATCATTTTGTATGCGGCAACAACAGATGGTGATGGGCTTTTGCTTCCACATGGAAATACATTCACACACAATCTGGGGCTTCTGTGTACGTGATGATAGATGCAAATATGTATTATAGTTTGCACACACACAGACACATGCATGAATCGTTAGAAATGAATTAATTATTATCTTTATAATCAGAGCAGAGCTGTTTCCTCACATATGCTAAGAGTCTTAGCTCTCAAACAGAAGAGAGAAGAGGCCAAAAAAACTGTTCTCACTCTCAAGGTTTTAAAACTAAAGCTGAGAACACATACGCACGCTCTCCATGTATCTCTAGCAAAAGATTAGGAACCACTGCTGCAGGCTCGGGGAAGAGTATTAACAACGGACTCGAGTCACTGCATGGGGCAAACAGCAGAGCATTACTCAAAGTCTCAACTTCTCAACATGCAGACATTGTCACACTGTTTTTGTCTCTCAGCAACACTTTTCAAAGCCACCACGTCCCAAGTCAATGATCCCCATTGATCGCTGATCCACAGCCTTAACCCAAACACTGATGCATTTCATTCCTATTCCCAGCCTGTCACCTCTGCTCCGCTCTTCTCTAATTTGCCATTCCCGTCCAGGTGTCATCACACTAATCAGGTCAGCGGTTCCAATCCCTCGCTTCCCTGTAGCTTGTCCCCAAGGCTGTCCCGAATGGTCAAATGGAGCGGAAGTGTGCAGGCAGGCTGAGTCAAGGGGAAGGTTGAGGATAATTTATTCATCGGGAAATTAAATTCAGCAGAGTAATGGTGGGTGGGGGGGACGGGGGGTGCAGACACGACTCGTACAACAAAACAAAAAAACATACTTAGCTTGCTTGCAGACACTCGAAACGTCGTGGTTTCCCAAATCGCCCGGGCCATGACCAAGCTTTTTCAAGGTGAACCATTTGTTTAAATTATTCTTTATTTCATCAGGGAAGTGGTTTGTTGTTGTCTTTCTCCTTCATTGACTTTTGGAAACAGAGAGAGAGGAAATGCCCTTGCGTTGCCTCAGTGTGAACCGTAAACCAATTAGTGCTGCAAGAGTTCGAGACAGACCGAATATGATTGTCTATGCCACGGTTGTAAATGAATCATTCAATCAGGGCGTAATTTGTCATTGGCACTAAATGCCCCTCTGGCAGGAACACTGGCACATTTTGAGAAAGGTGCAAGCATGTATAGACACAAAAGACAACACACACACACACACACACACACACACACACACACACACACACACACACACACACACACACAGATTTATACTCATTTCATACAAGAATCAAGAGTGTGAAATGTCATGAATCTGTCTCAAAAACAATTTTATTATGTATTGTATCTAATTAAGTATTTCATATTCCTTTATACATTAACTTTATATGTACTATATTTATATTAGAGTCTGATTTAAATTTCACTCTGATCCTTTTTTAAAATTAGTCTTGTTAGAATAAAAAATATATACTAATGAAGTTATATTTCTGCTTTAATTCATTTCTACGGTCCTACTTTCTGTATTTGCTTGTTTTTGAATTATATTATGATTATTAATTAATGTAGATAAGCATGCAGCTGTTCTTACACTTTAAGTGTTTTGTTTCAATATTAGCATTTTCTTTGTGCTGCCTAAATGCTTGTCACACCAATTAAGTAAGTATCAAAAAGATAAAGCGATTAAGATTCAAAACAGTATCCTGACTAAGTCTTGTCACACACCAGTCTGTGATAGTCCATCAACATATTTTCCTCTTATCTTAAATTTAGTTCATAATTTCTGCTTTTTTTAAACTAAAAAATGAGGAATAGTTTTATTTAAATGGCCATAATTGTATAATGATTATATTAATATGTGTAAAATCTGTGTTCAGTTGGAATGAAGTTGACTTAAATGGTCTAACACAGAATTGGGTGATAATTTATACCTTATATTTACTTATACGCATTGAGAGGAATTGACATTTGCTAAACGTTTTCTGTATCAAGTTATCAGCGTTTTGGTTTTTTGGCAGAAACGTTGACGTTAAAATTACATGTGTTGAAAGGTCTTTCCCTTTTTTTGCTGTGGTTGGAATGCCTTCTATATTTCCTTTCTAGAAAGATCGAGCCCACACCCCCTCCAATAAAGGGTCACGGAGTGTCTGTGGCGCAATCGGTTAGCGCGTTCGGCTGTTAACCGAAAGGTTGGTGGTTCAAGCCCACCCAGGGACGTGGACATTCAATTGTAATGTTTCCTATTGTGAATAAGAAACCCTTTAGCTACACTATGGCGGCATGAGTGAAACTGAAGTTTGCTAAATGTCGTCTGTGTCAAATTATCAGCGCTTTGCATTGTTGGCTGAAACTTTGACGTTAAAGTTACGTAGCATGTTTTGAAAGGTCTTTTCCTTTATTATGCCATGGTTGGAATGTCTTCCATATTTCATTTATACACAAAATGCTACTTAATGTGGGCGGGGATTAAAGATCGAGGCCACACCCCCTCCAATAAAGGCTCATGGAGTCTCTGTGGCGCAATCGGTTAGCGCGTTCGGCTGTTAACCGAAAGGTTGGTGGTTCAAGCCCACCCAGGGACGTGGACATTCAATTGTAATGTTTCCTAGTTTTTATAACAAATCCTTTAGCTACACTATGGCGGCATGAGTGAAACTGAAGTTTGCTAAATGTCGTCTGTATCAAATTATCAGCGCTTTGCATTATTGGCTGAAACGTTGACGTTAAAATTACGTAGCATGTTTTGAAAGGTCTTTTCCTTTATTATGCCATGGTTGGAATGCCTTCCATATTTCCTTTATACACAAAATGGTGTTACATGTGGGCGGGGATTAAAGATCAAGGCCACACCCCCTCCAACCATGGGTCATGGAGTCTCTGTGGCGCAATCGGTTAGCGCGTTCGGCTGTTAACTGAAAGGTTGGTGGTTCAAGCCCACCCAGGGACGTGGACATTCAATTGTAATGTTTCCTAGTTTTTATAACAAATCCTTTGGCTACACTATGGCGCATTGAGAGAAATTGACGTTTGCTAAACGTTTTCTGAATCAAGTTATCAGCGTTTTGGTTTTTTGGCAGAAACGTTGACGTTTTACATGACATGTATTGAAAGGTCATTTCCTTTTTTTTTCTGTGGTTGGAATGCCTTCTATATTTCCTTTCTAAACAAAATGGTGTTACCTGTGGGCGGGGATTAAAGATCGAGGCCACACCCCCTCCAAGAGAGGATCATGGAGTCTCTGTGGCGCAATCGGTTAGCGCGTTCGGCTGTTAACCGAAAGGTTGGTGGTTCAAGCCCACCCAGGGACGTGGACATTCATTTGTAATGTTTCCTAGTTTTTATAACAAACCCTTTAGCTACACTATGGCGGCATGAGTGAAACTGAAGTTTGCTAAATGTCGTCTGTGTCAAATTATCAGCGCTTTGCATTATTGGCTGAAACTTTGACGTTAAAGTTACGTAGCATGTTTTGAAAGGTCTTTTCCTTTATTATGCCATGGTTGGAATGTCTTCCATATTTCCTTTATACACAAAATGGTACTAAATGTGGGCGGGGATTAAAGATCAAGGCCACACCCCTCCAATAAAGGCTCATGGAGTCTCTGTGGCGCAATCGGTTAGCGCGTTCGGCTGTTAACCGAAAGGTTGGTGGTTCAAGCCCACCCAGGGACGTGGACATTCATTTGTAATGTTTCCTAGTTTTTATAACAAATCCTTTAGCTACACTATGGCGGCATGAGTGAAACTGAAGTTTGCTAAATGTCGTCTGTATCAAATTATCAGCGCTTTGCATTATTGGCTGAAACGTTGACGTTAAAATTACGTAGCATGTTTTGAAAGGTCTTTTCCTTTATTATGCCATGGTTGGAATGCCTTCCATATTTCCTTTATACACAAAATGGTACTAAATGTGGGCGGGGATTAAAGATCAAGGCCACACCCCCTCCAACCATGGGTTATGCAGTCTCTGTGGCGCAATCGGTTAGCGCGTTCGGCTGTTAACCGAAAGGTTGGTGGTTCAAGCTCACCCAGGGACGTGGACATTCAAGTGTAATGTTTCCTACTATGAATAACAAACCCTTTAGCTATACTATGGCGGCATGAGTGAAACTGAAGTTTGCTAAATGTCATCTGTGTCAAATTATCAGCGCTTTGCATTATTGGCTGAAACGTTGACGTTAAAGTTACGTAGCATGTATTGAAAGTTATTTTCCTTTATTATGCCATGGTTGGAATGCCTTCCATATTTCCTTTATACACAAAATGGTACTAAATGTGGGCGGGGATTAAAGATCAAGGCCACACCCCTCCAACCATGGATCATGGAGTCTCTGTGGCGCAATCGGTTAGCGCGTTCGGCTGTTAACCGAAAGGTTGGTGGTTCAAGCCCACCCAGGGACGTGGACATTCAATTGTAATGTTTCCTAGTTTTTTATAACAAATCCTTTGGCTACACTATGGCGCATTGAGAGAAATTGACGTTTGCTAAACGTTTTCTGTATCAAGTTATCAGCGTTTTGGTTTTTTGGCAGAAACGTTGACGTTAAAATTACATGACATGTATTGAAAGGTAATTTCCTTTTTTTTGCTGTGGTTGGAATGCCTTCTATATTTCCTTTCTAAACAAAATGGTGTTACCTGTGGGCGGGGATTAAAGATCGAGGCCACACCCCCTCCAAGAGAGGATCATGGAGTCTCTGTGGCGCAATCGGTTAGCGCGTTCGGCTGTTAACCGAAAGGTTGGTGGTTCAAGCCCACCCAGGGACGTGGACATTCAATTGTAATGTTTCCTAGTTTTTATAACAAACCCTTTAGCTACACTATGGTGACATGAGTGAAACTGAAGTTTGCTAAATGTCGTCTGTGTCAAATTATCAGCGCTTTGCATTATTGGCTGAAACGTTGACGTTAAAGTTACGTAACATGTTTTGAAAGGTCTTTTCCTTCTTTTTGCTGTGGTTGGAATGCCTTCTATATTTCCTTTATACACAAAATGGTACTACATGTGGGCGGGGATTAAAGATCAAGGCCACACCCCCTCCAGGAGAGGATCATGGAGTCTCTGTGGCGCAATCGGTTAGCGCATTCGGCTGTTAACCGAAAGGTTGGTGGTTCAAGCCCACCCAGGGACGTGGACATTCAATTATAATGTTTCCTACTATGAATAACAAACCCTTTAGTGGCATGAGTGAAACTGAAGTTTGCTAAATGTCATCTGTGTCAAATTATCAGCGCTTTGCATTATTGGCAGAAACGTTGACGTTAAAGTTACGTAGCATGTTTTGAAAGGTCTTTTCCTTTATTATGCCATGGTTGGAATGCCTTCCATATTTCCTTTATACACAAAATGGTGTTACATGTGGGCGGGGATTAAAGATCAAGGCCACACCCCCTCCAAGAGAGGATCATGGAGTCTCTGTGGCGCAATCGGTTAGCGCGTTCGGCTGTTAACCGAAAGGTTGGTGGTTCAAGCCCACCCAGGGACGTGAACATTCAATTGTAATGTTTCCTTCTATGAATAACGAACCCTTTAGCGGCATGAGTGAAACTGAAGTTTTGACCCATCAAAACAAAAGGTGCATAATTGATGGGAAGCCAACAGGAAGGTTAATAAAATACAATGAAAAATAAACACCATAAAAAGGAGTAAAAGTGAGTTAAATATAAAACAAAACAAATGAAAAGCAAAAAGGTTAGATTCTTGATTTACAGAGGCTCATCTGTAAAGAGCCTGTAGGGCCATTATCATAAGTTTCTCCATATCATGAAGTACTTAGTGTTATTTTTCTGTGAGAGGCAGCAGGATAGAAATCTTCTCATATGCACCCAATCTAGCGATCAAATTTATCCTGCAAGTGAAGATATTTGTGAACTATTGTTGTACAAGTAATCTCCTGTCAATCATGGTTGCCATTTTAATCCATTCACAGAACATCAAAGGAGTCTTTCATAGAAGAAGAAGTTATTTTTGTTCAGTGGCTTCTGTAGCACATCACATATTTCCAGGATGCATTAGCGCAAGGCAAACCGCCTGCTCCTTGTGGGATTCCCTTGATTTTCCAATATTCTGATAAGCCTTATCTCCAACAGAGTATTTCCACAATCTTAACACAAAGCAAGGAGAGGCTCAGTCATGTGTGTATCCAGTTATTCCTGAAGGAGAAGGATATATCGACTCTGAATCAGTACAGGAAACGCTGCAGGGCTCTGTTCTCAATGAAACATTAATTTTTACATGGATCTGAGTGTGTTGTGTTCAGGGACACTCCTGTGGCTGTTCATTCCGAAGCAGGGAGCCAGATATCTGTTACAACTTTCAGTGTCATCAGAAAACAGCTTGTACTGTCATAATGAGCTGGAGCGACACAGGAGGGACTGCTGAACATCTGCATCATCATCTAATTTTAGTGTATTTGCTGAACTACACTTGGGCTTCTTATCTGGAGAAGCATGACAGCTGAAAAAAAAAATCAATATTTATCAGCAATCTGGAGACGTGACACGAATAAGAAACAAGACTCAGTGACATACTTACTCTGATTTCACAGGACCATTAACAAGCTGAGATACAACGGTTTCCACATCTACTTGCTGTTGTATGTTTCATGGTGATTAGCTCTCATAACTTTAACACTCATGATTCATCTACACAGGTGTTTCCACTTATTTACCTAATTAGAAGTCATATTATGGATGGTGTGCCAAAATAAGTGAAAACAGATGTGTGGGTGTGCAAAAACTGAACATGCTACTGTTGCTATCAGATTAATGGCCACCAGGGGGCAGCGGATTCAAGCTGAAAAGAGCTGACAAAGCATTACCTTTTAACCCTCCTGTTGTCCTTGAGTCAAGGAAGGAAAGGAGGAAGGAAGGAAGGGAGGGAGGAAAGGAAAGGAAAGAATGGAGGAAGGAAGGGAGAAAGGAGGAAGGAAGGAAGGAGGAAGGAAGGGAGGAAAGGAAAGGAAAGGAAAGGAAAGAAGGAAGGAAGAAAGGAGGAAGGAAGGAAGGAAAGAAGGGAGGGAGGGAGGAAGGAAGGGAGGAAAGGAAAGGAGGGAGGAAGGAAGGGACGAACGAAGGAAGGGAGGGAGGAAAGAAGGAAGGAGGGAGGGAGAAAGGAAAAGAGGGAGGAAGGAAGTAAGGAGGGAGGGAGAAAGGAAAAGAGGAAGGAAAGAAGGAAGGAAGGGTAGGAAGAAGGAACAGTCAAAACAGACGGGGTCAATTTGACCCGGGAGGACGACAGGAAGGTTAAAGGACCAGTCTGTAAGATTTAGAGATGATTCAAAGTTGTTGATCATTTCTGTCTTCTGACTTCAACCCCCAACCCCAATCTGCCGAAACTCTTTAAAAGCTAAAAAGTTTGTTTTTCTAAATTCCTTAAAAGCTGATAAATGTGTGTACTTCCCCCCGTAGTGCTGAAAGTTTTTGAATTAATGAACTAAACTGACGCAGTGATGAGAGAACGCTCATCAGATTCCCCATTGAGGTTATATTTATTACCCACAGAGGTAGAAATACAAATACAGACAAAAACAAACACAGATAAATATTCACACACACACACACACACAGACACACACACACACACACACACACACACACACACACACACACACATGCTTTCTCAATGCTCATGTCACTTCACCCATCTGGCTATATTGTGTAACAGATGGGTGACATCTATGAATACCAGATCAAAATGTGACAGCCAACTATCCTGCTGTGTGCTCACGCTAACAAATCCCTTCACTCGGCCCTGAACTCGTGTGTGTGTGTGTGTATGTGTGTGTCTGTGTGTGTGTGTGTGTGTGTGTATGTGTGTGTGTGTGTGTATCCAAAAAAAAAAAAAAGCTAAAATAAAACCGCCACACATTTACAAAGACACAGGAACATTTGCAAAAGCTCTAATTGTGTTTTCGGGGTTGAACAAGTCATTAAAAGTAATAGAAACCACAGACTCCTGCAAACACTAACACACACACACACACACACACACACACACACACACACAGAGCCAAATATCAATGAGTAAACACACACAAATCAGCTTTTAAGAGTGAAATAAAAAGAAACCCTAAAGGAGAAACAAGGATTATATCTTGTATTTTGCTTTTTAAACATTTTTTATTTTTGAGTATTTCTTAGAACTGTATCCACTTCAGTAGATATTTCATTTTTAGGTCAACTCAGCATGAATGAAATAAAAAAATAAAAAAAAACCTCCAGCGAAAAGTAAATTAATTAATAAATAATAAATAGCAGTCGATGTTTTCATACTGTGCACAGAGTTTTTAAACATGGGAGCCATTTCTCATTTTAACATGGGCATGGGAACACAGCTGATGAATAAACATGAGCAACTGCTGGAACACCAGGAAGCCAAAAATCCATCGAAAACAACAAACAACCATCAACAAACTGAACACCCAAAGGTCAATGATTGATTTTGGTGGTACTCAGTGTTTACCCCAACATCAGGCCTCCAATGAAACCCTTTTTAAGCTTCTTGATGCAGTTATTTTACCCCCAAAATCATGTGATGGCCGTTTTCTTACTTATTTGATTAATGGCCACCAGGGGGCAGCGGCAACGAGCTGAAAAGACAACACTGACAAAGCATCACCTTCTAACCCCTCCTGTTGTCCTCGAGTCAAGGAAGGAAGGGAGGAAGGAAGGAAAGAAGGAAGGAAGGAAAGGAGGGAGGGAGGGAGGGAGGAAGGAAGGAAAGAAGGGAGGGAGGGAGGGAGGAAGGAAGGAAGGTATGGAGGAAAGGCAAGAAGGAAGGAAGGGAGTTAGGAGGGAGGGAGGAAAGAAGGAAGGAGTGAGGGAGAAAGGGACGAAGGAAAGGAAGGAAGGAAGGATGGAGGAAGGAAGGAAGGGAGTTAGGAGGGAGGGAGAAAGGGACGAAGGGAAGGAAGGAAGGAAGGAAGAAGGATCACCTTTTAACCCTCCTGTTATCCTCGAGTCAAGGAAGGAAGGAAAGAAAGAAAGAAAGAAAGAAGGGAGTAAGGAAGGGAGAACGGAAGGAAGGGACGAAGGAAAGGAAGGAAGGAAGGGAGTTAGGAGGGAGAGAGGAAAGAAGGAAGGAGGGAGGGAGGAAGGAAGGAAGGAGGGAGGGAGGAAGGAAGGAAGGAGGGAGGAAGGAAGGACAACAACCATCAACAAACTGAACACCCAAAGGTCAATGATTGATTTTGGTGGTACTCAGTGTTTACCCCAACATCAGGCCTCCAATGAAACCCTTTTTAAGCTTCTTGATTCAGTTATTTTACCCCCAAAATCATATTACTTCCTTATTTTAGTAAATAAAGTTCACTATACAAATAATATGAATGATTTCAGATACAGCCCAGTTACCTCTCCCACCTTTATCTATCTAGACCAGAGGAGTCAAACTCATTTTCATTCAAGGGCCACATACAGACCAATTTGATCCCATGTGGGCCGGATCATTAAAAAGATGGAGGGAAGGAAGGAAGGAAAGGAAGGATGGAAGGAAGGAAGGAAAAAAGCAAGACAGGAAGGAAAGATGGGAGAAAGGGAAGAAAGACAGGTGGATTGAAAAAAAGAAGAAAAGAAGGGAGGGAGGAAGGAAAGAAGTAGGAAAAGAAGACAGGACAGAAATATGGAAGTAAGGAAGGAAGGAAGGAAGGAAAGATGGAAGGAAGGAAAAAAAGACAGGAAAGAAGGACGGAAATATGGAAGGAAGGAAGGAAAGATGGAAAGATGGAAAGATGGAAGGAAGGAAGGAAGGAAGGAAAAAAAGACAGGAAAGAAGGATGGAAATATGGAAGGAAGGAAAAATGGAAAGATGGAAGGAAGGAAAAAGACAGGAAAGAAGGACGGAAATATGGAAGGAAAGATGGAAAGATGGAAGGAAGGAAAAAAAGACAGGAAAGAAGGACGGAAATATGGAAGGAAAGATGGAAAGATGGAAGGAAGGAAAAAAAGACAGGAAAGAAGGACGGAAATATGGAAGGAAGGCAGGAAAGATGGAAGGAAGGAAGGAAAAAAAGACAGGAAAGAAGGAAAAAAGACAGGAAGGAAGACAGGAAGAAAAGTGGGCCGGATTGGACCCCTCGGCGGGCCGTATCTGGCCCACGGGCCACATGTTTGACACCCCTGATCTAGACTGAGTCAGACTGAGTGAAAACATCTGTGTGGGTGGACAGGATCATTATGTTCTCTTTAAAAGCTTTTGGGCTTGTTTCCAAATGTTCTCTGATTAAACAGCGTTACCCTGTAGGGGGCGCTGTTGCACCATGCTAGCATCATGCTCGCTAGCAGAAGCACCTGAGGGCTGTTTGTAATCACCTGTGAGGAGGATGTGAGGAGGATGTGAGGAGGATTGGGAGGAATCCATCAGCATGATTTTGAGTGCTGGGGTTTTGTTGTTTTGTGGTGTTAGTGTGTTATTTTAGTTTGGGATGGAGATTACAGGTAGTCTACTTGTTGAATTAGCATTAGATCATATTAGATCAGCTGGTATCTCCATCTCCTTTTGTTTGGTACTTTGTTTTGAGTTTTTTTTCACTGTTGATTTAACAATAAAAAGCTTTATTTAATGGTGAATTTTGAAGTCTGAGCATCCTTTCCATATGTTGTGGGTCTCTAGTTAACCCTTACTATAGTCAAATTTGACCCATTTTTACATTTGAGAGCAACAAAAAACACCTTTTATACACATTTCTTTTATCTGGACTTTTCCTAATGTGACCCACAGTACACACACTTCTAAATGAAATATATATTTTTTTTATTTTTGTGCAGCTGATACTCATTTTTATATGTAAAAAATGTACAAATTTGACTTGTATTTTTTAAGAAGAGTAAAAAATCAACATTCAAACACGTTGCATTCATCATATTTTATAAAATGATGAATATAAAATGTTCTCCTTGATCATAAAATAGTGATTGTGAATGTCTTCTCTGCATTAGATGAATCAAACAGAGAGTATTTATGAGTCAGAGCATGTGTGTTAGAGGGATTGTACCAAACAGTGAAGCAATTATGTAATAAAAAGAATCTACGGTTATTACGTAATTGAAATAGTTAGCTATATTACTTATCATGTTTTAAAGTAACCTGTATTTCATGTATATTAATAATTAAGATTATAAATAATACATGACGTCATTCATTGGAACAAGTTTTAACTCGTGGCCTGTTTTTAATTACAAGAGAAAAAAGAAAAGAGTTGCAAAGCTTTATTACAGCTGACATATATTATCAAGGTTTGAAATTTCCATTTTAATGACTTCTCATGAAGCAGAATAGAATATTAAATAAATCAGCTGCAGCAATCTCCGCTCTGTCATAATAGATTTAGATTTATGTAACAGGTGTATTTCATCCAGCCTGACTCGAGAAACAACAGGGGGTAAAAACGTGCTGTTGTTGACTCACACCATTTGTCATTTCCACAGTAATAAAAACAACCTTGACCATATGATTCATTATTGCTGTAAAAAAAAAAAAGAAGAAAACAAGCATTAAATGTGAGTATTGTAATTAGTTTTCTGGCAGCGTGGCGTTTGCTAACACAATTACACGCCAGAAATGCAGAATTCACACCTGCGATTCTCCACATCGCTGTTTGTTTGCAGCCTTCAGAATAATTACGCTTCTTTTTATTGTTTCCCTGCAAACAGAAACGCTCCATTAAACCAGGGATGTCAAACATGAGGCCGTGGGCCAGAACCGGCCTGCCGAGGGGTCCGATCCGGCCCACTTTCATTATGAAACCCATAAAACAAACTGCTGATTTTTTTCTCAATGATAATTTGTCTTTTATGTAACTTTTTTTTTATGTCCACCCATCCA
>NC_070599.1:22792421-22842421 GCF_027409825.1 Scomber japonicus | reverse complement strand
TGGTTAGCTGCTAGCAATTATTGATTTCACTCATCCACACACATCCCAGTATGTAAGGCACACCTCACACTTGCAGAATATGCCCTAGTACTTTGGGTCAGATTGAGGTATAGGATCACATTCTCCACCACAAACTATAACTGCTCCACAGTTCATTTGACTAAATCAAGACGGCTTCCCTCTAAATTGGGTTCTTTAGAGGTGTTTTGTTGTGTTGAGACCCGACCAAGATGGAAAATGAACCAGAGTCTGATTCAACTAAATAGAAAATAGCACAGCTCTGAAAACACTGTAACAGACAGGCCCGCTGCTCCCCATACGCAGAGTACGCAGAGCACGTAGGGCCTCAAGTACCTGGCAGGGCCCCCAAAATTAAGTTTGCTAAAAAAATGTCTTGATAGTTATTATATTAAAGAAATTATAAATAAATGAGTTATGAACAGGCCCACCGTTGTTTTTCTTAATTGTGTGCCCTATTACTCAAAACACATGAATTACCTCGTTGGCTGCATGCCGAAAACACCTTGTAACCATGGAAACTGGTCCTTAACTTTACAGTTTAGCTTAACTACAGCACATGTGCGTCTTCACCTTCTCCTGTTTACTTCTCACTCTCTGCCACAGCGCAGCAAAAACACAGAATGTCAAAATAAAAGCGGTATTTTCAAAATAAAAGTTGACAGCCCTCTTAAGCAACACAGACACACAAAGACACCTGAAACATGTACAAAATGACAATAATAGTATAAACAGTGATAAATTATAACTATCAGCTACATATTATATTGTAATGCTGCTCCAAAAGCTTAGCAGCGGCCCTGGTAACAGATTCCTCCAAAATCTCATGTAGGTGTTAGATTGTGGCAACTGTGTCCAAAGAGCACATTGATATACAACTAATAAAGAACAGCAAATATGATGTGAAGGAAACGTGAAGTCGGGTATACACTGAGCGATTCCAGTCTGATTTTGAGCTGAATTTCTGACATTTGAAGCAGAGCCTGGACCGATTCCCCTAAATTCTGTGTTTTTTCCTCACTGCCGCTGCGCAAAAACATGGAAAGAAATCAAAATGTGATTTAGCAAACTGTTGCTTACCTCCAGTTCTTTTGGGAAAATGGGATAAACCATATTGTCCACATCTGCCAAGCGTGTCCATATACATTGGTGCCTTTGACAACTTCTTTTTTCTTCTTCTTCTTTTTTGAAATAGTCTTGTACAGTGTGAGCTAGTATTTATTTTTTTAAATCGCACTATGTATGCCCATCTTAAGGCTGCACTTGGTTGAGATTAGGGAAAGATCTCTGGAGTTACTTGTCGACTCTGGTTGAATCAGTCCAATCTCTTCTGTTCATATGGGCCTCACAAAAAAAAATACAGTTTTACAGTTTTACACTTCCAGCTGATCTCTACTAATCGATCTGTAACCAGAGGATTTGCTACTCCGCAGACTGCTGTGTAGGTAAAAATCTTCTGCTGTACTAAAAACTGTATTTGTAGTTTAGAAAGACAAAAACAAACTGCTTCCTCTGATGTCAGAGTCAGACCTACTTGTGCTTTTGTGTTAGAGATGAAACTCTCATTATTCAAACACACACAAGAGGTGCAACTTCTCACTTGATTTCCTGTCTTCTTTTTCTTCCTTCTTTCCTTCCTTCCTTCCTTCCTTCCTTCCTTCCTTCCTGCCTTCTTTTTCTTCCTTCTTTCCTTCCTTCCTGTCTTATTTTCCTGCCTTCCGTCTTTGCTTCCTTCCTTCCTTCCTCCCATCCTCCCTGCCTTCCTCCCTTCCTAACCTCCTTCCTTCTCCCTTCCATCCTCCCTTCCTTCCTCCCTTCCTAACCTCCTTCCTTCCTTCCTTCCTCCCATCCTCCCTCCCATCCTCCCTTCCTAACCTCCTTCCTTCCTTCCTCCCATCCTCCCTTCCTTCCTCCATTCCTAACCTCCTTCGTCCCATCCTCCCTTCCTAACCTCCTTCCTCCCATCCTCCCTTCCTTCCTCCATTCCTAACCTCCTTCCTTCCTCCCATCCTCCCTCCCATCCTCCCTTCCTAACCTCCTTCCTTCCTTCCTTCCTCCCATCCTCCCATCCTCCCTCCCATCCTCCCTTCCTAACCTCCTTCCTCCCTTCCTTCCTCCCATCCTCCCTCCCATCCTTCCTTCCTTCCTTCCTTCCTAACCTCCTTCCTTCCTTCCTTCCTCCCTTCCTCCCATCCTCCCTTCCTGTACTAAAAACTGTATTTGTAGTTTGAAAAGACAAAAACAAACTGCTTCCTCTCATGTCAGAGTCAGACCTACTTGTGCTTTTGTGTTAGAGATGAAACTCTCATTATTCAAACAACAACAAGAAGAGGTGCTGGTAAAGGTGAATGTATTTGAATGTATGATCAGTGCTGTGTCTTAATTTACTTGTTGTGGATGATTTCTGTGTGCAGCCTGCATCAAAATGTATAAATCATCACAGTCTGTCTCTCTCACATACAGGCGGGGAGTTCTGGTCCTCTGAAATGAGGCCAACCAGGAAGTAACTTAGAACTGCATTCTATCAAAAGGCCACCAGGGGGCGACCATCTCTATACAAGTCACTTGGATTTACTGTCTTCTTTTTCTTCCTTCTTTCCTCTTATTTTCCTTCCTTCTTTCCTTCCTTCCTGTCTTATTTTCCTTCCTTCCTTCTTTCCTTCCTTCCTGTCTTATTTTCTCTCCTTCCTTCCTTCCTCCCATCCTTCCTTCTTTCCTTCCTTCCTGTCTTCTTTTTCTTCCTTCTTTCCTTCCTTCCTGTCTTATTTTCCTTCCTAACCTCCTTCCTTCCTTCCTCCCATCCTCCCTTCTTTCCTCCCTTCCTAACCTCCTTCCTTCCTTCCTTTCTCCCTTCCTCCCTTCCTAACCCCCTTCCTTCCTTCCTCCCTTCCTAACCTCCTTCCTTCCTTCCTCCCATCCTCCCTTCCTAACCTCCTTCCTTCCTTCCTTTCTCCCATCCTCCCTTCCTTCCTAACCTCCTTCCTTCCTTTCTCCCTTCCTCCCTTCCTCCCATCCTCCCTTCCTGTACTAAAAACTGTATTTGTAGTTTGGAAAGACAAAAACAAACTGCTTCCTCTCATGTCAGAGTCAGACCTACTTGTGCTTTTGTGTTAGAGATGAAACTCTCATTATTCAAACACACAACAACAAGAGGTGGTGGTAAAGGTGAATGTATTTGAATGTATGATCAGTGCTGTGTCTTAATTTACTTGTTGTGGATGATTTCTGTGTGCAGTCTGCATCAAAATGTATAAATCATCACAGTCTGTCTCACTCACACACACACACACACACACACACACACACACACACACACACACACACACACACACACACACACACACACACACACACACACACACAGCAGATTCACACTGATGCATAATTTACTGCATATGATTGCTTTGTTTGTGCAGAAAAAAAAGCAATCATATGCAAAGTGATGTAACACACACACACACACACATACACACACACACACACACACACACATACACACACACACACACACACACACACACACACACATATACACACACACACCAACCCTCCCTCTCGCTCTCATTCCCTACTCCCATCCTCCCTTCCTTCCTAACCTCCTTCCTTCGTCCCATCCTTCCTTCCTAACCTCCTTCCTCCCATCCTCCCTTCCTTCTATCCTCCCGTCCTTCCTCCCATCCTTCCTTCCTAACCTCCTTCCTTCCTTCCTCCCTTCCTTCTATCCTCCCGTCCTTCCTCCCATCCTTCCTTCCTAACCTCCTTCCTAACCTCCATCCTCTCTTCCTCCCTTCCTTCCTCCCTTCCTTCTATCCTCCCGTCCTTCCTCCCATCCTTCCTTCCTAACCTCCTTCCTTCCTTCCTCCCATCCTCCCTTCCTTCCTCCCTTCCTTCTATCCTCCCGTTCTTCCTCCCATCCTTCCTTCCTAACCTCCTTCCTTCCTTCCTCCCATCCTCCCTTCCTTCCTCCCTTCCTTCTATCCTCCCGTCCTTCCTTCCTTCTATCCTCCCTTCCTTCCTCCCTTCACACACACACACACATACACACACCAACCCTCCCTCTCGCTCTCATTCACACACTAACACAAACTCAAGAGTCAAGACTGCACTCTTGGTCGTAGCTTTAGCTGAAGGATTATCAGTAGAGCTGCTGTTTGCAGGGATAAAGGGCTGTTTGATATATTGACCCGGACAAACATACGAACTGAAATCAATGAGCCAACAAGTGCAGCAGTGCATCCTCCGTTACTATGACTCCAGCAGCAAAAGGTTGGGTAAAGGAAGCTGCCAGTCAGGGTCGTGTGGAGCGTCGATGCAACTTGACAATAGGGGAGTTCCTGTCCTCTGAAATGAGGCCAACGTGGAAGTAACTTGGGTGACGTCACGGATGTTACATCCATTTCTTTTTCTACAGTCTATGGTTTTTACACAAGGTTGCCATCCTTCCGTCTTTCATTCTTAGTCTTCTCTTCTTTCTCCTCCTTCTTTTCCTTCCTTCCATCTTTCCTTCCTGCCTTCCTTCCTGCCTTCCTTCCTTCTGTCATTCCTTCCATCCGTCTGTCATTCCTTCCTTCCTTCTTTCATGTCTTCTTTTTATTCCTTCTTTCCTTCCTTCCTGTCTTATTTTCCTTCCTTCCTTCCTTCCTTCCTTCCTTCCTTCCTTCCATCTTTCCTTCCTTCCATCTGTCATTCCTCCCTTCCTTCCTTCCATCTGTCATTCCTCCCTTCCTTCCTTCCATCTTTCATGTCTTCTTTTTATTCCTTCTTTCCTTCCTTCCTGTCTTATTTTCCTTCCTTCCTTCCTTCCATCTGTCATTCCTCCCTTCTGTCCTTCCTTCCATCTTTCCTTCCTTCCTTCCTTCCTTCCTTCCATCTTTCCTCCCTGCCTTCCTTCCTGCCTTCCTTCCTTCTGTCATTCCTTCCATCTTTCATGTCTTCTTTTTATTCCTTCTTTCCTTCCTTCCTGTCTTATTTTCCTTCCTTCCTTCCTTCCTTCCTTCCTTCCTTCCATCTTTCCTTCCTTCCATCTGTCATTCCTCCCTTCCTTCCTTCCATCCGTCTGTCATTCCTCCCTTCCTTCCTTCCATCTTTCATGTCTTCTTTTTATTCCTTCGTTCCTTCCTTCCTGTCTTATTTTCCTTCCTTCCTTCCTTCCATCTGTCATTCCTCCCTTCTGTCCTTCCTTCCATCTTTCCTTCCTTCCTTCCTTCCTTCCTTCCATCTTTCCTCCCTGCCTTCCTTCCTGCCTTCCTTCCTTCTGTCATTCCTTCCATCTTTCATGTCTTCTTTTTATTCCTTCTTTCCTTCCTTCCTGTCTTATTTTCCTTCCTTCCTTCCTTCCTTCCTTCCATCTGTCCTTCCTTCCATCTGTCATTCCTTCCTTCCATCTTTCCTTCCTTCCTTCCTTCCTTCCTTCCATCTTTCCTTCCTTCCTCCCTTCCTTCCTTCCATCTTTCCTTCCTTCCATCTGTCATTCCTCCCTTCCTTCCTTCCATCTGTCATTCCTCCCTTCCTTCCTTCCTTCCTTCCATCTGTCATTCCTTCCTTCCTTTTCTTCCTTCCTTCCTTCCATCTTTCATGTCTTCTTTTTATTCCTCCTTTCCTTCCTTCCTGTCTTATCTTCCTTCTTTCCTTCCTTCCTTCCTTCCATCTGTCCTTCCTTCCTTCCATGTGTCATTCCTCCCTTCCTTCCTTCCATCTGTCATTCCTTCTTTCCTTCCTTCCTTCCTTTCTTCCTTCTTTCATGTCTTCTTTTTATTCCTTCTTTCCTTCCTTCCTGTCTTATTTTCCTTCCTTCCTTCCTTCCTTCCTTCCTTCCTTCCTTCCTTCCTTCCTTCCTTCCTTCTTTCCTTCCATCTTTTTAATGTGAGATTAAATTGATGAGTATGTGGCCCTTGAATGAAGATGAGTTTGACTCCTCTGCATTAGACCGTAAGCTCTGTCGTCATGACGATAGGACAGTAGGACGGTGGATCTCATGCCAAAAGGTTTTAAAGTAATTATATGACTCAGCTCAAAGTAACAGCAGACAATTAGATGCGTGGTTTGATTGTTATAAAGCCATTTAAATGTTCCAAAAACATTCATAATCCCCTTTTTATAAAGAGAAGACACACACTGTCACCTTTATGTTGAGTTAAAGGTGGAGCCGGTTTCAGTGGAGCTTCCTTCCTTCCTTCCATCTTTCCTTCCTTCCTTCCTTCCTTTCTTCCTTCCTTCCTTCCTTCCTTCCTTCCTTCCTTCCTTTCTTCCTTCCTTCCTTCCTTTCTTCCTTCCGCCTTTCCTTCCTGCCTTCCTTCCTGCCTTTCTTCCTTCCTTCCTTCCTTCCTTCCTTCCTTCCATCTTTCCTTCCTTCCTTTCTTCCTTCTTTCCTTCCTTCCTTCCTTCCTTCCATCTGTCATTCCTTCTTTCCATCTTTCCTTCCTTCCTTCCTTTCTTCCTTCTTTCATGTCTTCTTTTTATTCCTTCTTTCCTTCCTTCCTGTCTTATTTTCCTTCCTTCCTTCCTTCCTTCCTTCCTTCCTTCCTTCCTACCATCTTTCCTTCCTGCCTTCCTTCCTTCCTGCCTTCCTTCCTTCTGTCATTCCTTCCATCCGTCTTGACAAAAGGTTTTAAAGTAATTATGTGACTCAGCTCAAAGTAACAGCAGACAATTAGATGCGTGGTTTGATTGTTATAAAGCCATTTAAATGTTCCAAAAACATTCATAATCCCCTTTTTATAAAGAGAAGACACACACTGTCACCTTTATGTTGAGTTAAAGGTGGAGCCGGTTTCAGTGGTGCTTTTGTCCTCGGGGGTAATTTAAGATCTTAAGAAGGATTTTGTTATGAAAACTTGTCTAATGAACCGGTTAAACCTGGCTCATCACATATTTTGAACACTGTGAAAGTCTCGCCTACTCTCACAGAAGTTATTTAAAGATAGATGTTGTGATTTTAACAAGTATTTGATTTAAAGGAGATAAATTAAACATCAGCGTATTAAAGCAGCGGGCAGGACAAAGCAATTTATTGGCTTATTGGTAGAAGGACAGAAGGAAGGATGAACGGAAGGAAGGAAGAAAAGAAAAAAGGAAGGAAGAAAGGAAAAAAGGAAGGTAGGGAGGAAGGATAGGCAGAAGGACAGATGGAAGGAAGGAAGAAAGGAAAAAAGGAAGGTAGGGAGGAAGGACAGGTGGAAGAAAAGGCAGAAGGAAGGAAGAAAGGAAAAAAGGAATGTAGGGAGGAAGGACAGGTGGAAGGAAGGAAGAACGAAAGGAAGGAAGAAAGGAAAAAAAGGAAGGTAGGGAGGAAGGACAGAAGGAAGGAAGAAAGGAAAAAAGGAAGGTAGGGAGGAAGGACAGATGGAAGGAAGGACAGAAGGAAGGAAGAAAGGAAAAAAGGAAGGAAGAAAGGAAAAAAGGAAGGTAGGGAGGAAGGACAGGTGGAAGAAAAGGCAGAAGGAAGGAAGAAAGGAAAAAAGGAATGTAGGGAGGAAGGACAGGTGGAAGGAAGGAAGAACGAAAGGAAGGAAGAAAGGAAAAAAAGGAAGGTAGGGAGGAAGGACAGAAGGAAGGAAGAAAGGAAAAAAGGAAGGTAGGGAGGAAGGACAGATGGAAGGAAGGACAGAAGGAAGGAAGAAAGGAAAAAAGGAAGGAAGAAAGGAAAAAAGGAAGGTAGGGAGGAAGGACAGGTGGAAGAAAAGGCAGAAGGACAGATGGAAGGAAGGAAGAAAGGAAAAAAGGAAGGTAGGGAGGAAGGACAGGTGGAAGAAAAGGCAGAAGGACAGATGGAAGGAAGGAAGAATGAAAGGAAGGACGAAAGGAAAAAAGGAAGGACAGGTGGAAGGAAGCAATTTATTGGCTTATTGGTAGAAATCAATGGAGCCCAATCGGCTTCCTCTAACATGAAATACACTCTATTAATACACACACACACACACACACACACACACACACACACACACACACACACACACACACACACACACACACACACACACACACCTGCAGTCACGGTGTTGGTTGTAGATCAGTTGATATGTTATTATTGGGATTATTGAAGTGTATTATTGCAGTTTATGTAATAAAAACTATATTTTAACTATATCAAAACTATGTCTACGGCGCTGCATTTATTACAACACTCAGTCTGAGAGTGGATGTTTTTTGCTTCTACCTCATACATATATACATATACAGTATATATATGTTCCTTCCTCCCTTCCTTCCTTTTTTCCTTTCTTCTTCCTTCCTTCCCTCCTTCCTTCCTTCCTTCCTCCCTCCCTCACGCCATTCTTTCCTTCCTTCCTCCCTTCCTTCCTCATTCCCTTCCTTCCTTCCTTCCTTCCTTCCTTCCTCCCTGTCTCCGTGCCTCCCTCCTTACTCCTTTTCTCCCTTCCTTCCTTCCTTCCTTCCCTCCTCCCTTCCTTCCTTCCTTCTTCCCTGCCTCCCTCCTTACTCCTTTTCTTCCTTCCTTCCTTCCCTCCTTCCCTCCTTCCTTCCTCATTCCCTTCCTCCCTCCCTTCCTTGACCTGAGGACAACAGGAGGGTTAAGCCTCTCTTTTCACTTTCAGTCCCTCTCGGAGACTTTAACACCTTTAACACCTCCAGCCAAACATCGGTATGTTCATTATGAGACGGAGGAATTTTAATGAAGGCTAAATAAGGCCTCTTAGTTTTAATTAAAGCAGAGAGGAATTTCCCTTCTGTGCCAACGTGCTGACTCATCATCATCATCATCATCATCATCTCGCTGTATGATAATCTATTATGACGCACGTGGATCTGGCAGCAAGTGTAGTGAGCGGACAGGTTACCCCCCCCCCCCCCCCCCCCCTTTAACCCTTAAACAGACCTTACTAGTTATGTCATTTGCACCTCAAGTAAGGAAGGAATGAAGGAAAGAAGGAAGGAAGGAAAGGAGGGAAGAAGGAAGGAAAGGAGAGAGGAAGGGAAGGAAGGGAGGAAAAGGGAAGGAAAGGAAGGAGGGAGGAAGGAAGGAAGGTAGGAAGGAAAGGAGGGAAGAAGGAAGGAAAGGAGGGAGGAAGGGAAGGAAGGGAGGAAAAAGGAAGGAAAGGAAGGAAGGTAGGAAGGAAAGGAGGGAAGAAGGAAGGAAAGGAGGGAGGAAGGACAGAAGGACAGATGAAGGAAGGAAGAAAGGACAGAAGGAGGGAACATTTACCCTAACAGCTGAACTTAGATCTGAGGAAGGAAGGAAGGAAGGAAGGAAGGACGGACAGATGAAGGAAGGAAGGAAGGAAGGAAGGAAGGACAGATGAAGGAAGGAAGGAAGGAAGGACAGATGAAGGAAGGAAGGAAGGAAGGAAGGAAGGAAGGACAGAGGAAGGACCCGGGAGGACAACAGGAAGGTGCACGTTGTCTATTTAAGGGTTAACTCGTCTGTTGCCCTGCAGCCAGATAACCAACCTCCGTGGGAACACTGTCACAGCGAGGAAGAGGAGGAAGAGGAGGAAGAAGAAGAAGAAGGAGCGATGTGAAGGAATGTGGACGGAGCCGTTTTGGTCACATGATGTAACATTTTAAGGTTTTATTGTTTGTTGTTTTCAGACTCAGACAGGAACGCAGCTCTGTGCCAATTTAAAGGTCATCTGGTTCACACATTGTTCTGAATCTGATGTTCAGAGACGGAGATGAAGATGAATCGATCTGCTGCCGTGCCAGCGTCACATTACAGGAGTGGATTGTGTTCAATGGAAAAAATAAAAATAGGAGATCTGATTGATGAGTATTTGTTTTTCCGAGGTTTTTTTTTTCTGTTTTTCTATTTTTTTATTTTTTTTTGAGTATTTTTATTTGGTTCTTCTGAATATTTTTTTCTGTTTTTTTGGAATATTTTTTTTTTATGTCTTTTTTGGAATATTTTTCTAAGTAATTTTACCTGTTTTTTATTTTTTTTCTTCTGTTTTACTAAGGGTTTTTTTTCAGTTTTTTTGAATATTTTTATTTTCTTCTTCGGAGAAATTTTACCTGTTTTTTTAGGGGGGTCTTTTTGTTAAGTTTCTTTTTCTTCTGTTTTTCAAAGGGGTTTTTTTTTTAGTATTTTTATTTTGTTTTTCTGAATATTTTTTCAGTTTTTTTGGAATATTTTTATTTGGTTTTGTTTTGGGTTTTTTTTCTATTTTTCTAAGTAATTTTTTTCAGTTTTTTATTTTTTTTTCTTCTGTTTTACTAAGGTTTTTTTTTTTTTTTTTTTTTTTTTTACAGTTTTTCTGAATATTTTTATTTTCTTCTTCGGAGTAATTTTACCTGGTTTTTTTTAGGGTTTTTTTTTTGTTTAGTTTTTTATTATTTATTTTTTTTACTGTTTTTTGAGTATTTTTATTTTGTTTTTCTGAATATTTTTTTTTTTCAATTTTTCTAAGTAATTTTTATTTTTGCTTTTTTATATATATATAAGATATTCTTTCGGCATAGACGCCTTTATTAAGCAGTAGACAGACAGGAAACATGGACAAAGTGGGGGTGTGACATGCAGCAAAAGACCTCTGGCTGGGATTCGAACCTGCGCGCCCTTTATTTTATTTTTCTGAGTATTTATCCTTGTCCTTCTGAGTCATTTTTTCTGAATTAACAAGATCATTTCCCCGTTTTTCCATTTGTCTCTACTGTTATTATCTACTGTGCTGCACTCATCAACATCTACATCATCGAACATCACGAAGGAACAATCTCCACCCTAACCCTTCATGGCTGCTGAGGTCAGCGCTGCAGGAATGAGGAACTATAAATAGTAAAGCACCAACATGTGAACACCACAAAAGCTATGTTGATCATCCCGTCTTTGTTACTCTATTTAAATTCGCTGAAGCTCGCCGGGCATGAATATGATAAATAAACACTTCTCCACCGAAGGCAATCTACGGAACATCAGACGCTAGCATGACAAATATTTATCTCCTCAACCTTATCTCAAAAATCTGCTTCTGCCTTCAGGCATCTGATTTTGGTTTTTTGCTTTTCCAGCTCACACCTTTCCACTGGAGGCTGCAGACAGGAAGTGACTTGTTGCAGGAGGAAGAGGAGGAGGTGGTGGAGAAGGAGGAAGAGGAGGAAAGAGGAGGAGGAGAAGGAGGAAGAGGAGGAGGAGGAGAAGGAGGAAGAGGGGAAGAGGAGGAGGGAAATACAGCAGAGGAAGGAATGAAGGAATGGAGTAAGGAAGGAGGGAGGAAAGAAGGAAGGAAGGAATGGAGTAAGGAAGGAGGGAGGAAAGAAGGAAGGAAGGAATGGAGTAAGGAAAGAGGGAGGAAAGGAGGAAGGAAGGAAGGAAGGAAAGAAGGAAGGAAGGAGGGAGGGAGGGAAGAAGGAAGGAAGGAGGGAGGGAGGAAGGAAAGGAGGAAGGATGGAAGGAAATGAGGAAAGAAAGAGGGAAGGAAGGAAGGAAAAATGAGATGGGGTCAAAAGCAGGAACTAAATAAAAACAGACTCATAACTAACAACTCTTCCATTTTACCATCACACAGATATTTCCTGTTTGACCTTTGACCCTACATATAATGTATTAGACTCTGAACTTAACCCTTAAACAGACAACGTGCACATACAGACTCTCAGAACCTTCCTGTTGTCCTCTCGGGTCCTTCCTCTGTCCTTCCTTCCTTCCTTCCTTCCTTCCTTCCTTCCTTCCTTCCTTCCTTCCTTCCTTCCTTCCTTCCTTCCTTCTTCCTTCCTCAGATCTAAGTTCAGCTGTTAGGGTAAATGTTCCCTCCGTCTGTCCTTTCTTCCTTCCTTCATCTGTCCTTCCTTTCTTCCTTCCTTCCTTCCTTCCTCCCTCCCTCCCTCCCTCCTTTCCTTCCTTCTTCCCTCCCTTCCTTCCTTCCTTCCTTCCTCCCTCCTTTCCATCCTTCTTCCTCCCTCCTTCCTTCCTTCCTCCCTCCTTTCCATCCTTCTCCTCCCTCCTTCCTTTCCTTCCTCCCTCCTTCCTTTCCTTCCTTCTTCCTCCCTTCCTTCTCTTCCTCCCTCCTTTCCTTCCTTCTTCCCTCCTTTCCTTCCTTCTTCCTCCCTTTTTTCCCTTCCTCCTCCATTTCCTTCCTTCCTTCCTGCCTTCCTTCCTTCCTTCCTTCCTTCCTCAGATCTAAGTTCAGCTGTTAGGGTAAATATTCCCTCCGTCTGTCCTTTCTTCCTTACTTCATCTGTCCTTCCTTTCTTCCTTCCTTCCTTCCTTCCTCCCTCCCTCCCTCCCTCCCTCCTTTCCTTCCTTCTTCCCTCCTTCCCTCCCTTCCTTCCTTCCTTCCTTCCTCCCTCCTTTCCATCCTTCTTCCTCCCTCCTTACTTTCCTTCCTCCCTCCTTCCTTTCCTTCCTTCTTCCTCCCTTCCTTCCCTCCCTCCCTCCTTTCCTTCCTTCTTCCCTCCTTCCCTCCCTTCCTTCCTTCCTTCCTTCCTCCCTCCTTTCCATCCTTCTTCCTCCCTCCTTCCTTTCCTTCCTTCTTCCTCCCTTCCTTCTCTTCCTCCCTCCTTTCCTTCCTTCTTCCCTCCTTTCCTTCCTACCTCCCTCCTTTCCATCCTTCTTCCTCCCTCCTTACTTTCCTTCCTCCCTCCTTCCTTTCCTTCCTTCTTCCTCCCTTCCTTCCCTCCCTCCCTCCTTTCCTTCCTTCTTCCCTCCTTCCCTCCCTTCCTTCCATCCTTCTTCCTCCCTCCTTACTTTCCTTCCTCCCTCCTTCCTTTCCTTCCTTCTTCCTCCCTTCCTTCCCCCCCTCCCTCCTTTCCTTCCTCCTTCCTTCCTTCCTCCCTCCTTCCTTTCCTTCCTCCCTCCTTCCTTTCCTTCCTTCTTCCTCCCTTCCTTCCCTCCCTCCCTCCTTTCCTTCCTTCTTCCCTCCTTCCCTCCCTTCCTTCCTTCCTTCCTTCCTCCCTCCTTCCTTTCCTTCCTCCCTCCTTCCTTTCCTTCCCTTCCTCCTCCCTTTCCTTCCTCCTTTCCTTCCTTCCTTCCTTCCTTCCCTTCCTCCTCCCTTTCCTTCCTTCCTTCCTTACTTTAGGTGCAAATGACATAACTAGTAAGGCCTGTTTAAGGGTTAATGCATAGAGAGTTAATTCTGTGGAAACACCCATGATCATTATTATTATTATTCTTTCTCCTGTCAGTCTGCTCTCTCTCGCTCTGCAGCTGAAACTAAACATGAGAAACACAAAGAGCCTGTTGACTTTAACTCTTTACTGCTTCATATTACAGGACTGACTGACTGAGAGCCTCAATGCATGCATGAGAAATATGTTTAGAAGATATGTGGGTGTGTTTCTCTCTCTCTCTCTCTCTGTGTGTGTGTGTGTGTGTGTGTGTGTGTGTGTGTGTGTGTGTGTGTGTGTGTGTGTGTGTGTGTGTGTGTGTGTGTGTGTGTGTGTGTGTGCTGCAGACAGACAGACAAAGAGATCAGAGGCTTGGCAGTCACACTCAGTACAGGTGACGTCTCCACCTGTTCAAATAGCTGAGTGCTTTCATTAGTACTGTGATCTGGTACATTATGAACCTTGAAGCTCGGGGATGGAAGGTTACTTTGGAAAATGTAAAAGCTTTATAGCAGATTATTATATTTAAAATGTAATAATAAGGTAATAAGTAATGCAAATATTTCAATTATCAAAGTAATGTAACTATTTTCTTTGTGTAATTGTGCACATTTATCTAAAATTTAAATTAATAAAAGAAGCAAATGTTTGAGCTCAGTCCTTTTAACACTCCTGTTATCCTCAGGTCAAGGAAGGAAGGGATGAGGAAGGAAGGGAGTAAGGAGGGACCGAGTGAGGAAGGAAGGAAGGAAAGGATTAAGGAGGGAGGGAGGGAGGAAAGAAAGAAGGAAAGAAGGAAGGAAGGAAAGAAAGGATTAAGGAGGGAGGGAAGGAGGAAGGAAGGAAGGAAGGAAGGAAGAAAGGAAGGACATGAATAAGGAGGGAGGGAGAGAGGATGTAAGAAGAGAAGGAAGGGAGGAAGGAAAGAAGGAAGAAAGGAAGGAGGGAGGGAGGAAGGAAAGGAGGAAGGAAGGGAGGTAGGCAGCAAGGAAGGAAGGACATGAGTAAGGAGGAAAAGAGGAAGGAAGGAAGGAACAGTCAAAAAGAGATGGGAGGATGACAGGAGGGTTAATGAAGCTTTTATGAAGTTATTTTAAGTATAAGTTTTATTTTTCTGATCATTTTCAAAATAAATTCACAAGAATTCCTCATGAATCATTTCTTATACAGATGTTCATGCAAACAAAACAAAACTAACAAAAAGAAGAGAAAAAGAGATTAAAAAAAATAATATGTCATCATTTTTTCTTCATCCCTTTCTGTTTCTCTTACAAATTATTTTATTAATTATTTATTTATTTAAGCTTATTTTGTCTACCTTTAACCCTTAAATACTGTTCATTTTTACATGTTTAGCTGTAAAAACACTTTATACATATTTATTTTAAGCCGGATTTTCCCTAATTTGACCCACAGTTTACACAACTGGAAGTAAAATGCATATTTCTTTTAATTTTTGTACAGCTGATGTAAAATGTAAAAATGTGACCTGTGTTTATTAAAAAATACATAAAAAAATCAGCATTCAGACATGTTGTATTGATCTTATTCTATATTGTTCTCCTGGGTCATAAAATACTGATTATTAATGTCTTTTTTCCTATAAGATGAATCAAACAGGAGGATTAATCAATGTGAATTGGTATAGAGACTAATTAAGAGTCAGAAAATGAACAGTACGTAAAAGGTTAAAGGAATCAATTAATGAATACAAATATAAAAACTCTATAATAATGGTATATTTTTTGCTTTTATGACCTGGATAATGTGACATAAGGTCTTTTATTAGCCGCTCCCTTCCCAGCAGTAAAGAACCAGACCCATCGGATGTGTTTGGTAACTCGTCATACTTCACATAGCTGTCGTAGCAGCAGCTTCAGCGAGGATCCAGCCGCTCGTTCAGGTGGAAAATAAACTGAATCTCAGCTGCCAACCAAAACAAAAAGCCTCCGCTGCCACAGAAGCGTGGAGAAGAATGAGGCGTGTGAAGCTGAAACTCAAACCGCAGAACATAAAAGATTTAATTCAGCTTTAATATAATAAACTGAGATTAAACTTTATTTAGATGTGGATGGATTTATTCTAATGGCTTTTATTTAGTGATGATGTTCAGGCTTTTAACCCTCCTGTTGTCCTCAGGTCAAGGGAGGAAGGAAGGAAGGAGAGGAAAGAAGGAAGGAAGGAAATGAGTAAGGAAGGAGGGAGGAATGAGGAAAGAAAGGAGTAAGGATGGAGGAAGGAAGGAGGGAGGAAAAGAGGAAGGAAGGGAGGAAAATGGGAAGGAAGGAAGGGAGGAGGGAGGAAAGAAAGAAGAGGGGAAGGAAAGGAGTAAGGAAGGAATGAGGAAGGAAAGGAGGGAGGAAAAGAGGAAGGAAGTAAGGAGAGAAGGAAGGAAGGAAAATGGGAAGGAAAGGACTAAGGAGAAGGGAGGAAGGAAAGGTGGAAGGGAGGAAGGAAAGGAGTAAGGAGAAGGGAGGGAGGAAAAGAGGAAGGAAAGAAGGAAGTATGGAAGTAGGAGGGAGCAAAGAAAGAAGGGAGGAGGGGAAGAACGAAGGAAAAATTAAAGAAAGAGGAAGGAAGGAAGGAAGGAAGGAAGGAAGGAAAGATTAAAGCTTGATTCATGTCTCAGAGAGCAGAGAGACTAAACATCTCCTATCACACAATATCATGTCCTATTTTACCTCAGACATGTCTCTTTAGTCTCTCCATCTCTACGTTGCTATGGTAACTAGATGGCAGCTGTCACTCAAACTAACTGTAGGTCTCTTTTTGGTAGTTTTTAGTTGTTTTTAGTCAATTTAAGTCTCTTTATAGTCATTTTTATTCCTGTTTTTGGTAGTTTTTAGGATTTTCTGTCTCTTATTAATCATGTTTTCATCTATTTTTGGTGTTTAAATGTTATTTTATATGTAAAGTGTAAAATGAGCAGAGCTTTCTGGAGCTGTGGGGTTTATTGTAGAACCATTAGAGCCATCAGTCTTCATAAAATCTATCTATCTTATTAAAACTAACTATTCATGTCACTAAAACACATGTTAGTAGATACAGAGATAATCTGACTGTGGACAAAAACTTGTAGCACCTTTTACAAAAGTATAACATTTTAATATATTTGCATTTTAGTGCATTTTGGGCCACTTTAGGAAAAGTCATCAAATTTCAGAATAAAAGAACTGTTTCTTTCTTTCTTTTTTTTTTTTTTTACAGCTGTCAAAATGTCCAAAATGGGTGAATGTGTATATCTGTTGTTCTCATGTTTTCTTTTTAATAAGGGAAGTGATTTCGTTTAACTTTATTAGTAGTAGTATTGTTTTTGTGTTTTTTTAATTGCATGATTTTCCTTTGCTTGCAGTTTTTCCCAACTGCAATTTTCTCTGCATTACATTCATTAATTTCATTTTATTTTTGGTTTTAACGGTTTTATGGCAAGAAAAAAAATCCTTTTAATGAGAAGAAGCCTCACTGATTACAGCATCGAAAAAAAAAATAAGAAAACACTAAAGGAGTTCATACTACTACAAACTACTCATAATTAGTCTCTACACCAGTTCACATTCATAACTTCCCCTTCAGTCATTAATACATGTTTGATTCATATTATATCAGTATTTTATGGTGCAGGAGAACATTTAATAGAATATGGGTTTTAATGCTGACTTTTGAATTTTTTTTAATAAACACAGTTCAAATTTGTACATTTTGCATATAGAAAAATGTGTATCAGCTGCACAAAAATTAAAAAAAGATGCATTTTATTGACAATTATATAAACTGTGGGTCATTTTAAGAAGAGTCCAGCTAAAATAAAATGTGTTTATGGTGTTTTTACGGCTCCTAAATGTAAAAGAAAAAGCTCAAATTTGACCCTAAACAATATATAAGGGTTAAAAAAACATACTTTTTAATTCCATTTTGAAAATATTATTGAACTGAAGCTTTGTATTATACAGTATCTCACAAAAAATGAGTACACCCCTCACTTTTTTCCAAATATTTTATTATTATATCTTTTCATGGGACAACACTATAGAAAGGAAACTTTGATATAAGTGTACAGCTTATAGACTTACTGTTAAATTAAAGTTTCATTTCTATAGTGTTGTCCCATGTAAAATATATAATAATACAATATTTGCAAAAAAAAGTGAGGGGTGTACTCAGATACTATATGCGTCCATGTGCCGTATGTCATGTGACGTGGTGACATCATGAGAGCGTCGTCGTTATTATTCGTTATAATTAAAGCATTAACTTTGACGCACGCAATAAACTCACCTGAGACAATAAAAAAAAGCTTTGAACTGAACTCACCTCCCACACAAGACACTGGATATCTTCCCACCAAAAAAAAAAAAAAGAATCTGCTTATTTTTTTAAGTGACTCAGACTTTATGAACCCCTATGGCCGCCCTTGTGCCTCACATTTAAAACCTGTTCTCCTTTTGAACATCGTGGCAGGTCACACAAAAGAAAAGATAAAGAGGTATTTTTTGCTATTGTTGGTGAACCACAAAAGCAAAAAACACCTTATAATTATTATTATTATTAAAGAGCGACTTCACACTTTAAAGCTTGTTTCTGAGCTTTAAACTAAATTATTATATTATTATTATATAGTATGATTAATACTGACTAATGCATCTTATAAATGCCCTCCCTCCCCTCCTCCCCTCCTCCCCTCCGAACCTTGCAAGGACCAATGCTGCCATAGAGTCAACCGGTTTGGACTTCTTCTTGTGCAACATCCTAATAGCTCCTTAGTGACCCACCCCACCCTAACCCCCCCTCCCCCCCGTCCTTCCCCTCCCCCCCCTTTCTGCAGAAGTGTAGTTATTGTTTAAATTGCATCCTGCAGACTTGTCACTACAGTGTCTGCTGAGCCACAGAGAGCTGAGACATCATCAGAAGAAGAAGCAGCTGCAGGTAAATGAAGACCACTGTGTAATCGTCTTTTTAGGGAGGGGGTTGGGGGAGGGCGGGGGGAGGGCTGGGGGGGGGTGTGCACTTTCTGACCCACTGAATCCATTAATGCATGTTAAGAGATTTTGTTTTTTGAGTTTTTTTGAAGTTTTTTTCTCTCCACCAATTTTGATGTGTGTTTGCAGGACAAAGCAAACATGAGGTGGATATCGTCCGTCTTCGTCTTCCTCGCTGGTAAATATCATTTATCTGTTTTAAAAGACTATTTACATATATATATATATATATTTGTATTTTATCTATAATTTTTTGGCTGTGATTATGCTGCAGACATATCATATTTGGCAAATGTGTTTATTACTTTTTCTTTTTTTTCCCCCTTTCTTTTCTTTTTATCACATTTTGGAAATTCAACCTCATATTAAATCTTTAATGATAAACTGTGTAGAAACAATACTAACTTTTTTTTTTTTTTACCTTTTCGGTCCTATTGAAACCCATTAAAACCACATTTCTTTAAATCCTATTGATCACTACAATATAAAATCATGCTTTTGATTTTTTAATTCACGAGACTTTCAAAATAAAGCTCTGACACTTCAAATGTGTAGTTTAATACTATTTTCTAACTGATTGAGGTTTTTTTTTTAAACCTTTGTACCAAATTCATGCTATTTTCCTGCTTCCACTAAAGGAATTAACACACTTTTATTAATAATGCAGTGAAGTATATTACAGCTTCAGTGAGTTACATGTGTAGGGAGTGATTGTGTGCATGTGTGTAGCCAAAGTACACACACTCGAATCTTCATGGAGGAAAAACCGCCCAATGCAAACTGTATTTTTATTCTGTAAAACCATGCATCCTATCTTCTAAAGCTTTCAAACTGAAGCCCCAACTTCAAAATTGTAGTTTTTTTTTTTTTTTTTTTTTTTGTTGACTGAGCAAATTTCGGCTGTATTTGACCAGAAGAACAAATACATACCTTGCTCTCCACTACGCCCGGGGCTTCTCATGCATTATTGAGTTTTGCAGGACAATGTAGCACATGTATATATCTGAAAATAGTGTGATTGTATTGATATGGATGATATGGGTGGTATATATGTGTGTGTGTGTGTGTGTGTGTGTGTGTGTGTGTGCATTTTAAGACATGTATTTATATAGGCTGCAGATCCTATTACTCCCCTCTCTCTCTCTCTCTCTCCCTTTCTCTCTCTCTCTCTCTCTCTCTCCCTTTCTCTTAAACACACACCTTCACCACGACCCTTACTCATACACACATGCACACACATGCACGTGCACAAACATGCACATGCACACACACACACAGTCCTTCTTACTCAATAAACTAGATGAGATAAAGTACAGTATGTGCTATTGAGCTATGAAGGTGTGTATGTCTGTGCTTATCTAAGTGGCAGAACAAGTGCATATCTTGTCTTGTCTACGTCTACTTGTTATCTACGTGTGTGTGTGTGTGTGTGTGTGTGTGTGTGTGTGTGTGCGCATGTGTGAGTGAGTGACAACATGAGATGCCTTCGAGACATCACAACCTGCAGCTCCACACAGATGCAACAGACCAAAAAAAAACCAAACTAGCCACTTTCAACTGTCAGTCTTTTTTCATATGTAGCTGTGGTCATAGCTCTCACTCTCTCTCTCTCTCTCACTCTCTCTCTCTCTGTGTGTGTGTGTGTGTGTGTGTTTGTGTCTTTAATAAACTCAAATATGTGTACAGTACTTAACAAGAAAAAAAATGAGAGAAAAATCAGATTATTCTTACACCTCTTTTTACTGTCTTTTCTTTTTTTTTTTTTCCGTTGCTTGATTTCTTTTCAAGTTTTGAAATTTTCTTTAGTTTTTATTTTTATTTAGTTTTTCAGTTTGCTTTTTTATTTCAGTTTAGTTTTAGTTAGTTTCAACAAGTGATTTAGTAGTTTCAGCTTAGTTTTTATTTAGTTTTAGTTTTTCAGGTATTAAGAGAAAGCCTTGACTCGTAGAAGCTGAAAAGGATGAAAGAATGTGTGACACTAAATATGTTTTATCATCAAGTCCTTTTTAATTTCATTCTTTAACCACGAAGCATAGCGGCCGCTGCAGGACAGGATGTAATCGAGGGAGAAAACGAAGCTGAATTTATCTGCAATTCAGTTTAGTTTTAGATTGTTCATTGTAGTTTGTATTTAGTTTTCGTTATTTTATTAATTAATTAATTGTAGTTTTTATTTTAATTTCAGTTTACTAAATTATTTGTTCATTGCTAGTTTTAGTTTTAGTTAACTATAATAACCCTGTTTCTTTTTATGCTTACATTGAGCTCTATCATCTATCTACCTACCTATCTGATTAGTTAAGGTGGTTGTTCAGTTGTTATGTGCCTTGAATTGGTAGAATTGAAGCTTATGGTAGGTCTATACTTTGATAGAAATGATAAAACCCAGTTTAGAAGCTAGTATATGTGATATTAATGACTTTACCTTAATAGGGGCAACATATCCTGCATGGTGGAGATGCAACTCATAAAACCAAAAATGTACAAAATATATAGTTTTAAAGTATATATATTCATGGAAATGTTTTACTTAGGTACAAATGAGATAACTAGTAACATGAATTTATCTAATTGTCCCACTCCTGCCTGTTTAACCCTTTATAGGACACTCATTGAAAGGAAGGAAGGAAGGTAGGGGGGAGGAAAGAAAGAGAGAAGGAGGGAGGGAGGAAGGGAAGAAGGAAGGAAGGAAGAAGAAAGGGGGATGGAGGAAGGAAGGGAGGAAGAACAGATGGAAGGAAGGAAAGGAAGGAAGGAAGGACGGAGGAAGGAAAGAAGGAAGGGAGGAGAGAAGGAGGGAGGGAGGAAGAACAGATGGAAGGAAGGAAAGGAAGGAAGGAAGGACGGAGGAAGGAAAGAAGGAAGGGAGGAGAGAAGGAGGGAGGGAGGAAGAACAGATGGAAGGAAGGAAGGAAGGACGGAGGAAGGAAGGGAGGAGAGAGGGAGGAAGGAAAGGAAGGAAGGACGGAGGAAATAAGGAACGAGGGAGGGAGAAAGGAAAAGAGGAAGGGAAGAAAGAAGGCAGGGAGGAAGGAAAGAAGGAAGGAAGGAAGGAAGGAAGGATATTTTGGGTTATTTACAGAAGTTACCAAATATAATTACTTGCCCAGTAAAGGGTTAAGGGTTAATCTTGTGGCTCTAAAGGTGCCATTACTTATAATAATTGCAAATTTGGCGTAGACAATGATTGACTTTCTACTAATAAACAGAGGTGTGGCTCCATCAACAGGCCTGTGTGCTCTTACCCACTGCGATACTCGCCAGTACCACTTCATCAGTACAAACCTGGCCTGGTCGGAGGCCCAGACGTACTGCAGAGAGCGGTACACTGACCTGGCCACGGTGGACGGCATCGAGGAACAGAACCGAGTCATGAACACGGCTCAGAGCACCAGTGGAGGCTACACACAGAAGGCATGGATTGGGCTGTACCGCAATGGTGGTGGGACGTTTTTATGGTCGGACAAGAGTAGCACCACATACCGCAACTGGAGGGAAGGACAGCCTGATAATTCTGGAGGGAACGAGGAGTGTGCTGCCACCCATCTGGGCAACGCAGGTGTATGGTCAGATGAACAGTGTAGCACTAAGCTCGCTTTTGTCTGCTATGGAGATGAAAAAAGTGAGTGAGTGGGTTCATCTCAGTTTTGGTGAAAGCTTTTTGATAGATACCCCTAACCTTAATCCTAACCCTAAGTAGTTCTTTCTATTCCAAACTAACCACTGTAAATATCTGTTATAGGTATTTAATTTGACCAAAATGAGTAAACAGATCAGCATCTTCTGAAAGTAGTTCTAATGAAGACTGTCCAGAACGAGGTCTATTTGTCTTTTTTCTCATTTTATATTACGTGTCAATTTTGACCAGCTGTGTCCACCGCTGCCACTCCCACCGCCACCCAAAGTACCACAGACGAAATGATCACCACTGAGGGAGACACAACCAGGACAGAGATGGTGTCTGGTATGTTATTGGGTACAAAAGAAATCAGTGGGAACAATCTTAAACCCTTATGTTGGATTACTATATTTTCACCTCTGCTGTCTTTGTTTTATAGAAGAAACTTCAATGGTTTGGTCTACCACCACTGAGACGAAGCCACCTACCACCACTGAGACGAAGCCACCTACGACCACTATGGAAGAATCAACCACTGGATATGTAGAAGAATCAACCACTGGAGATGTAGAAGAATCAACCACTGGAGATGTAGAAGAATCAACCACTGGATACGTAGAAGAATCAACCACTGAATCAACCACAGGATATGTAGAAGGATCAACCACTGGATATGTAGAAGAATCAACCACTGGATATGTAGAAGAATCAACTACTGGATATGTAGAAGAATCAACGTCTGGATATGTAGAATCAACCACTGGACCTGTAGAAGAATCAACTACTGGACATGTAGAAGAATCAACGTCTGGATACGTAGAATCAACCACTGAATCAACGTCTGGATACGTAGAATCAACCTCTGGATACGTAGAATCAACCTCTGGATACGTAGAAGAATCAACCACTGGACATGTAGAATCAACCACTGGACATCTAGAAGAATCAACCTCTGGACATCTAGAAGAATCAACCTCTGGATACGTAGAAGAATCAACTACTGGACATGTAGAAGAATCAACGTCTGGATACGTAGAAGAATCAACGTCTGGATATGTAGAATCAACCACTGGACCTGTAGAAGAATCAACCTCTGGATACGTAGAATCAACCACTGGACCTGTAGAAGAATCAACCACTGGATACGTAGAAGAATCAACCTCTGGATATGTAGAAGAATCAACCACTGGACATGTAGAATCATCAACCACTGGATACGTAGACGAATCAACCACTGAATCAACCTCTGGATACGTAGAAGCATCAACTACTGGACATGTAGAAGAATCAACGTCTGGACACGTAGAAGAATCAACCTCTGGACATGTAGAAGAATCAACCTCTGGATATGTAGAAGAATCAACCTCTGGATATGTGGAAGAATCAACCACAGGACATGTGGACGAATCAACCTCTGGACACGTAGAAGAATCAACCACTGGACCTGTAGAAGAATCAACTACTGGACATGTAGAAGAATCAACCACTGGACATGTAGATGAATCAACCACTGAATCAACCTCTGGATACGTAGAATCAACAACTGGACCTGTAGAAGAATCAACCACTGAACATGTAGAAGAATCAACTACTGGACATGTAGAAGAATCAACTACTGGACATGTAGAAGAATCAACTACTGGACATGTAGAAGAATCAACGTCTGGATATGTAGAATCAACCACTGGACATGTAGAAGAATCAACGTCTGGATACGTAGAATCAACCACTGAATCAACGTCTGGATACGTAGAATCAACCTCTGGATACGTAGAATCAACCACTGGACCTGTAGAAGAATCAACCTCTGGATATGTAGAAGAATCAACCACTGGACATGTAGAATCAACCACTGGACATCTAGAAGAATCAACCTCTGGATATGTAGAAGAATCAACCACTGGACATGTAGAAGAATCAACCACTGGACATCTAGAAGAATCAACCTCTGGATACGTAGAAGAATCAACCTCTGGACATCTAGAAGAATCAACCTCTGGATACGTAGAATCAACCTCTGGACATGTAGAAGAATCAACCTCTGGATACGTAGAAGAATCAACCTCTGGATATGTAGAATCAACCTCTGGACCTGTAGAAGAACCAACCTCTGGATATGTAGAAGAATCAACCTCTGGATATGTAGAAGAATCAACCTCTGGATATGAAGAATCAACCTCTGGATACGTAGAAGAATCAACTACTGGATATCTCGGTACAGATGTTACCTCACCAGAGGTCGACCAGACAACACCCATTACAGGTGGGTGAAATTACATTTATTTTTAATCTGACACGTTAAAAATATACAATGATAAACAAGGACATAATGAACAATACAATACAATAATAAGTGCATAAGGTGTAGATTGGCATATATGGTGGAGGGAACGAGGAGTGCGCTGCCACTCATCTGGGCAACGCAGGTGTATGGTCAGATGAGGACTGCAGCATGGAGCTCGCTTTTGTCTGCCATGGAGACGAAAGACACGGTGAGTGGGTCCATCTCAGTTCTGGTGGAAGGTTTTTTGTGGATCTTTTGGTGCTCATGTGTTTAACTTCACCACATTCAATAAATAGATTTAGCATGAGAAGAGAGGATTCCCTCTTTAGAAACTAGTTTTATTTTACATTATGTGTCAATTTTGTCAATGAAACTCAACCACATTGAGGGAACCACAACTTCTGGTTATTATTATTATTATTATATTTATTATATTATATTTAGTTATTGGGACAAACAAACAAGATTTTATTATTTTGTAAGGGTGGTAATGTTATAATTAGTTTTGTCTACCACCAACAGCATTACACTATCCATTTCTGAAGAAAGATATTAGTTCAAATGAAACCCTTTAGAGAAAAAAACATACACATATACCCTGATGGTAACGCAATTGCACATGGTAACTAAAGGTCAAAGTCAGTAAAATAAGTCATTAAAATGTTTCTAAATTACACACATGAGGCCTTAACTTCAAAGAAAACAACAACAACATGGAATACAAATAGTTTGAAGCTGAACTTGAGTCATATTTAATAGAATAATTAGATTTGTTCCATTGTTGTTACAATAATTCAGGAAGAGCAGAAAGGCTAGAAGCTTTTACGAGTCATTTGTGCCACTCTTTGATAAATATAAAGCTACGTGTCTGTCACATAGTATTAAACTGGATTAGTTTACATCAGAGGTGTCAAACTCATTTTCGTTCAAGGGGCCACATACAGACCAATTTGATCTCATGTGGGCCGGATCATTAAAAAGATGGAGGTAAAGAAGAAAGGAAGGAAGGAAATAAGAAGGGAAGGAAAGAAAGACAGGCAAAAGGAAGGTAGGGAGGAAGGACAGATGGAAGGAAGGAAGGAACGAAGAAAGGAAAAAAAGAAGGTAGGGAGAACAGATGGAAGGAAGAAACGAAGAAAGGAAAAAAGGAAGGTAGGGAGGAAGGACAGATGGAAGGAAGAAACGAAGAAAGGAAAAAAGGAAGGTAGGGAGGAAGGACAGATGGAAGGAAGGACAGAAGGAAGGAAGGAACGAAGAAAGGAAAAAAGGAAGGTAGGGAGGAAGGACAGATGGAAGGAAGGACAGAAGGAAGAAAGGAAGGAACAAATGAATCAAGAAAGGAAAAAAGGAAGGTAGGAAGGACAGATGGAAGGAAGGAAAAGAATACAGGATGCCAAGTGGGCCGGATTGCACCCCTCGGTGGGCCAGTTCTGGCCCACGGGCCGCATGTTTGACACCCCTGCATTACATGTTTCAGTATGTGACCCAATGACAGCACAGTGTCAGTCGAACATGGGAAGTAGCGACCCCTGGAGGACAAAGCATGTAAACTAAACCATATATCAATATT
Organism: Scomber japonicus; assembly: GCF_027409825.1. Taxonomy (NCBI): domain Eukaryota; kingdom Metazoa; phylum Chordata; class Actinopteri; order Scombriformes; family Scombridae; genus Scomber; species Scomber japonicus. The sequence continues at coordinate 22,816,958 of NC_070599.1, read as the reverse complement.
AAAGTAGAAACTCCACTTGTCCACCACTACAGTGATGCCAGATTTGTAAAAACAAAACACCACTGCGATAAGGTCAACGACTGATCCTCTCAGTACAGAGATGCTCTCCTCTTCAACTCGAGAGAGAGAGAGAGAGAGAGACAGGGACCAAACAAAAGAGTTCAAACTGTCTAAACATTGCACCCTGTTAATACAATGCCTCCATTTGCAGGTGGAACAACTTCAAGCCTCCCACTATTGTCCACCACTCCCATCACAATTACCGAAAACATGCACCACGAAACAACCACCACCACCAGTACAGAGATTTCCACATCACAGTCGATTAAATGCATTAATGGTGAGTGACATAAAATGAACTTTTACTTCCTCATGACACTCTAGCAGTGTCTAAAAAGGAGCTAAAACCAGGCTACATCTTATACACGAACAGAATGAGTCTCTAACATGTTTTTTTTTAAAGTTTTGAACAAATTAGGTCCGAATGAGGTCTGTAGAGGTCTGTAAAACATACAATTTGGGGTCAATGAGGGGAAAAAATCCATGTTTTATGTTGTCATGGCCTCAAAGAGGTAGGAAAAGCAAAGACATGTTTTTTTTTAATATCACTTTCTTGATGTCTCTCATTTCTGGTAAGAATCACAAGTTTAAATTATATGCTTTAGAGAAAAACATCCATTATGAGGTTTCCATATTTTACCCTTATACCCTCATGATACCTCAACTGCACATGGTAACTAAAGGTCATAGTCAGTTTGGACGTAAGCTTTTAGTATTTTCAACCTTCATTCAAATGATTTCATAATCCCCAATAACTCATTTATGGTTGAGCAACATAACTTTTACTTCCTCACAACACTCTAGCAGTGTCTAAAAAGGAGCTAAAACCAGGCTCATGTTGCTGGATTTTATTATGCTGGGTATCATTCACATAGCATTGTAAGTGGAGGCTATGGAGAAATATTATATCCTGTACCCCAAAGGAAGCATGCCAGTTCAAAATGAAATAGGTTCAAATAGGGTTAGGGGTAGGGTTAGGTAGGGTTAGGGTTATGGTTGGGGGTTAGGGTTAGTTAGGGTTGGGGTTAGGTAGGGGTAGGGTTGGGGTTCAGGGGTTGTGGATTAACATTAGGTCATCTAGGGGAGCAGGGTTCAGATCCCAGTGCTGGCATCCCAGGTCTCCCACACACAGGGGAGCAGCCAACATGGCCACCCACCCACCCACCACGTGCCTCCCAACAAAACAACAAAATAAAATCTAAAAACCAAGTAGGAAGGGTATTTTAACCTCTGTATATTTTTTTATGTATCATTTTTGTTTTATCAGGGTTTATAGGGGTAAGAGTATGTTGTTGGGATGTGTTGTGTAATAAAACAACATCAATCATTATGTCAATGAATAATAATAAAATAGAAAGAGTGGATAAATAAATAGATGAATAGTTCATTAAAGGTTCATAAAATTCATGAGATGTATGTGGGTGAAAGGAAGTGGGAGGGTAATCATGCATAGTAAAAGAGGTTATGGAGAAATATTAAATCATGTACCCCAAAGGAAGCATATCAGTTCAAAATGAAATGGGTTCAAATAGGGTTAGGGGTAAGGGTAGGGGTTAGGTACGGTTAGGGGTAGGGGTTAGGGGTAGGTAGGGGTATGGGTTAGGTAGGGTTAGGTAGGGTTATGGGTTAGGTAGGGTTAGGGGTTAGGGTTAGGGTTGGGGTTGGGGTTGGGGTTCAGGGGTAGTTGTAAAACATGAAGTGCACTGGCCTACAGACTTGGGCTGTCCTTTATTGGTGTGGTGTGTGATGGTGTGGTGTAAATGGGGGAAGTAGGTGGTGAGTTATTAATTTGGGGGTAGGGGTTAGGGTTAGGGGTTAGGGGTTAGGTAGGGTTAGGGGTAGGTGTAGGGTTAGGGGTTAGGTAGGGTTAGGGGTAGGGGTTAGGTAGGGTTAGGGGTAGGGGTTAGGTAGGGTTAGGCTTAGGTAGGGTTAGGTAGGGTTAGGGGGTAGGTAGGATTTGGTAGGGGTAGGGTTAGGATTAGGTAGGGTTAGGGGGTAGGTAGGATTTGGTAGGGGTAGGGTTAGGTAGGGTTAGGGTTAGGTAGGGTTAGGTGTAGGGTTAGGGGTTAGGTAGGGTTAGGGGTAGGGGTTAGGGGTTAGGCTTAGGTAGGGTTAGGGGTTAGGGTTAGGTAGGGGTAGGTGTAGGGTTAGGGGTTAGGTAGGGTTAGGGGTAGGGGTTAGGGGTTAGGCTTAGGTAGGGTTAGGGGGTAGGTAGGATTTGGTAGGGGTAGGGTTAGGATTAGGAAGGGTTAGGGGGTAGGTAGGGTTAGGGGTAGGGGTTAGGGTTAGGTAGGGGTAGGGTTAGGTCGGGTTAGGTAGGGATCCATAGGGAACAGCAACACAATACAATATATAATAATTAACCAGATTGAAGCAAACCTAACCCTTGATTCTATTGTTGCAGTATACAGGATTATGGTCTTTTATGATTCCTCATAACTATTGTGTGAGTTTGTGTTTGTGAAGAAGTGGCATTCAAACACAAGTATGAGGACAATCATGTTTGACCGGATGCTGCAGTCACATGCAGAACATCTTTTGTTTTGCCCTGAGCTGTGTGACGCGGTCGGTGAAAGGTAAAAAATTATGATACGTATCTAGTGGAAGGTATGACAGTGTGGGAGGAGCTGAGCATAAAGAGCATAAGGATTGAAGCTATAAAGGTTTTAGACCAGAGTGAAAGAGGCATTGGTAAAAATGGGTCTCCACCAGGTTCTGTGTGGTTTCGCTGTGGTCCTCGCTCTTTTAACCAAAGGTAAGAAATACATTTTTCCCCTGACTTCTACTTGGGTGTAGTAACTTGGGAGTGTAGAAGGAGTTCAACCACTTTTTTCTCCTTTAGTTTATTTGTATTAAAAACTGCTCAAGTTCAATAAAAAAAGCAGCACTGTGAACACTATTCTGTAAAGCATATTTCCATCTAGTTACTATGAAAGGCTTCCTGACAGCAACATTTCAGTAAGAATAAACTCCTCTAGCCATTCACTGCTGCTCACTGATGTGCTTTAAAGTGATGTACACCTTTTTGTTGTCTCGCAGCCCCCTTACAGCTGTTTTGAGATTGGAAAATGGGTTCAAAGCGACAGAAGATGGAAAAATCCTCCTGACTTGGTCAAAATAGCTGACTTAAATGTTACCATTTTTGAATTTAAGGAGCAAATAATTTCATCAAATGTCCTAAAGTATAAGTAAAAACTGTCAAAAATCCATTAATGTCAGTGCATGTAATCAGTTGCTTTCCACTCTGCTTCATTTGGAGTACTAGGCAAAGCAAGGCAAGGCAGTTTTATTTGTATAGTGCATTTCATACACAATGGCAACTCAATGTGCTTTACATAAAACAGAAAAGACATACTACTATATTACACTTGGATTCCTGTTTATTTTTAAGAGATTAATTTGATAATAATCGTTAATAACCATTTGTTTTGCAAATATGACATTTAAAAAAAAAGAAAAACCCACATGGTTTGATAGAATCACATATTTTTGGTGACATTATCTCATAAAAATAACTGCGGTATAGTTTACTACTTACCTGACTAATCTATCAATCAGGCATTCCAACAAAGCCATATCTATAAACCACTTCATGTTTTCATTATTTACAAGCTTATTGCTGATTAACAATAGGCACATTCTTTAAATACAGGTTGATCAACCCTTAAAAAACGCAGTGGGTGTTGAAGCATCTAAGTAGATTAACATGCGAGAGGAAGAACTGATGACTGACAGCTGTGAGAACAATGAGCAGTGAGTCATCAGGCATGCAGAGGGATAATGAGCATAAGCCTCATGATATGTTATGTTTTATTATTGTCAAAAGCAGTACAAGCATCAGTAAGCATTCCTTCTTTAGTATGAAAAAAAATGCTGCTTGAACTGGGTGTTACCAAGTATATCAGTAAGAAAGGCATCATTAGAAATAAAGGGGAATGACACTTAAACTTGAAGTTGACAATGAAAGTGTTAATGTCACCTGCTGCACCCTAAACAACATATTTCTCTCTCTTTCTCTGTGTGTGTGTTTTATATTTCAGGTTGTGAATCACACCAGGCGAGTAAGTATCCAAAACCTACTTTACAAGTTCTTCAACTTCCTCCTCCTGCCAGCTTAGAGTAGTTATGCAATATATAAACACTGTATGGGTAATAAGACTTAAAACAAGCTGTGTTTTATATATTCTATACATACTTACTTTATCCATGTTAGCTTTGTCAGGTGTATTAATGAGAAAAACATGTCAAGTTTCATGTGTTGTGATAATATAAGTATTACTACACAACAGAGCTTTAACTAGCAAACCTGAAATAATAAACAAGAAAATATAATTGGAGGAAAAATCACTCTAAATTAAGTGTATTGTCCAATTTTGAGGCACTTTACTTGAGTATTTCCATTTTATGCTACTTTTTATTTCTACTCCGCTCCAATTCAGAGGGAAATATTGTCCTTTTAACTCCACTATATATTTATTTCATAGCTTTTGTTACTATTGAAGCGACGAGTTTATAAAATATGCATTGTTATAGATTAGACGACTTAAAAGTATACTTTGGTAAAATTTTGCTTTAAGTACATTTAGCTGTAAGTATTTCTTATTAACTCTTTAAATAATAAGATAGACTTTAAGTTAAGTGCGCCCATCCGCATTTTTTAAACTTGAACTGACTGCAGTTTCCACGTTAAAAGGAGCCATAAAAACCAGTTTCCAACTTGGTATGGTATGTTCATGCCAACATCAGATAATAAAAAGATGAGTGTCTGGAAACACTAAGAAAATATTAGAGTAATGATTAGTCTCCCATTTAACCCAAAGTGAACTGATTTATCGTCAATGCATAGTACATTTACCAACTCTACAATCATACAACCATTCCTACCTTCCAGCCTCCAACATTAGCTGCTTTAAAATATCCCAAATCTGAGTTGTTCCAGTATCACATGACATATTTGGTCATTTAGGCTCAATGTTTAACTCTCATCTCTCCTGTTAGCATGCGGCAAGGCGACACTCAACCCCAGAATCGTTGGAGGTCAAAATTCGTCTCCAGGGAGTTGGCCATGGCAGGCCTATTTACAGCTTGATGGCAGACATCAGTGTGGAGGCTCCCTGATCAACCATGATTGGGTGCTAACAGCTGCTCACTGCATAGATCGGTAAGGAAACACTCGGACAAGTTGCCTTTTTCAAGCTTTACTATTTTGGTTTGCTGCTCTTGCTTTTTGAGACACAACATGAACAAATATTACCTTACATAATTTATTAGATACAGCTCACACTGATTAAAATCTACGTAATGTAAAGAGCCAAGCACTATATGCAAAACACATAGAAACAGAACACATAAAATAATATTACAATAACTATTGTTAAACAATCAGCTTTTACAGCTACACACAAAACAGTAATCATACCAATCAGAAACCACACATGCTGGCATGCAGTATTGTTATTTTTGCCTCTGCTCTACAGGCAATGAAAACAAGTTTTAAGATACATTGTTCAGATCTGTCACGCACATTATCTCTTGTCACATGTCACCAATCATGCAATCTGTAAGAATAATGTGCCCTGCGTATGTCAGGCGACTACACCCATCTACATTTCATCTGTCACACTACCTGCATGTCAGCATCAAGTTATGTCAACAACTCAAAAAGAAGTCTCAGCATGACTTGCAGAATAAGAACTAGATTTACCACATTATCTTGACTACTTTTCCTCTGTAGAGCTAAAATAGTTTCAAACCTACCACACAACTTTTACTAAATAACACAACTGGATTTATTTAGTAACCACGACCTAATTAGAAATTTACTTTTGAGAATGAAAACAGGCTTTCCACTATCGAGGCCCTCAATAAGCTTCGGACAAAATTGCATAGGTGAAAGTTTAATAATAATAAAGTATGTAAGTAAGATCCCAATTACACTTGAAAATAACATACAATCTGTATCTGGACATACCAGGTGGAAAAGTAACACCATACTGTATGTAAATGCAAGTGGTGGATTGTGATCAGACGTATAGTCTTCTTGACTGGTACGTAACTCATCCTCTTCCTGCTCATTTAAAGGGGGCATAGTCTGTTTTTTGTGACTTTTTGCCTTTTATAGCATAGAATAGAACTTTATTGTCCACAATGGTGGAAAATTGTCTTTGGCCCACCAATAACAGACATACAGTAGACAGAAATTACATGAAATCCATAAAATACATAAACTCCATAAATGAAATGAATGAAATATAAGTGCATAGCAGTTCCTGTGTGCGTATTGATCACTTGGAAGTGTTTAAAATATGAATTGCACTCAGGATAAAATACTTCTTATGAATATTCCTGGTTGCCAAATGAACTCAGTAGCGCCTCCCAGAGCTCAAAAGCTCAAATTGGCCAAAGACATTATCAGCAACAATGCTTCCTTGTCGTTTCAGTGAACAGCTGGTTGAACTATTTTACTGGCCAAGACTACCATCTTAGAGAGTTTGTTCTTAGATGGCTGTTAGCTTGTTGGATATCTATGTTAAAAATGGCCACCAAAGTACCAAAACTTTAGTAAGGGCGTCGGCCTTACAAAGATACCACTACTTCCCCATCGAATGCATGCCCACAAACGGCTGTCCGGTCCATAGTCTCACATTTGTCCTCCAACATGTGTGGATGTGTATTTTTGAGATGATGACATTTTGAATTAATCCCATTACTACTGTTTCTAATGCTACTACATTTCTTTCCTTGATCCGAAGTCCACCAGGCCTAACCCTAACCCTAACCCTAACTAAATCGAGATAATGAGAATGTTTATTAGTGTCAGGTATAAACACATATCTCTGTGAATTGGCTGTCTTCATCCAGGTAATGTTAGATAAAGGGATCTGAAGTTTGAGAAAGTTATTGATTAGAAATAATTTACTTTTTTGTGTGTCTTCCAGAGGGTCCTTTGTCGTCTTCCTTGGTCGCTACAGCGAGTCTGATATCAGCGAGAATGAGGTGGCACGGACAGTTGAACAGATCATTATGCATCCGCACTACGATTCCTTGACATACGACAACGACATAGCTCTCATGAAGCTGAATGAGTCTGTGAGTTTTAATAAGTACATACAGCCGGTCTGCTTGGCCGCAGCAGGAAGCACTTTCCACGCCGGGACAATCAACTGGGTCACTGGCTGGGGAGCCACTAGAAGTAAGTTCACAGACTGTGAATGTGTTTATACCACATAATTATTACATTATTTCTTAATAGACCAGGTTGAATCTTACCTCTTTGAAATCTGTCCAATTAGATGCTTCTAACGATGCCGACATCCTTCAGGAGGTGGATGTACCAATAGTAGGAAACAAAGAGTGCCAATGTAACCTTCCTCAGTTCACAATCACGAGGAACATGATCTGTGCTGGGTACAGAGAAGGAGGGAAGGACTCTTGTCAGGTGACCACCTTTTTTTTTTGGTGCATTTCCCTTCTTGACTGTCTTCCCAGATCAATGAGGGAGAGGTCATCCCACTTACAGTGGATATTTTATATCCAGACCGAATTAGTTTTAGTCTCAGTCACTTGACAAGAATAGACGTCATGATTATTGTTATTCTACTTTTATCTTTAGATAATATTGGCTAACCTCTCTGAATGTCAGTGTGCTGGTCTGATAGTTATTGTTTTATGTCCCAGTTATTTTTGCAAATTGTTGTGTTTGAGTCAAGTAGAATTTATGGACTAATAACGTTAGTCCATAAGTAAGTTAGACTAATCAAACCATCTAGTAACCGGGTCCCTCCAAAAAACTAATTAGTTAACTAATTTAGTAGCTAACTAAATTATGATTTCATTAGTCTAATTTATGAACTAACATTACCACTTGAAGGAGCTGTAAATATGTCTGAGTGATTTCTGACTCATGATCTTTGGATACTGCTTGAAAGAAAGTAATTGGTTTATATATCCATTCATGTGATTGTGTAGTCATCGAAAATTGTAATACTCTCATTATTAACTGTTGTTCTTGTTATTTAGTTTCTGTCTTGTTTTTGTTGCAGGGGAAAACATGGTTGTAAACCAATATAATGTATTTTGTTAGAGTTTTCGTTGATGTAATAATTCATATGGAGGATAACCGGTTCCCATGGTTTCCAGTTTTTGTGCTAAACACATTAGGTTAGATTAAACTTTGTTTTCATTGCACATAGTACAAGTACAAGCACAACAAAATGCAGGTTTGCATCTAACTAGTAATGTATTGAAAAGAAAATAAGTTAAATATTGTAGTGAAAAAAGTTTTTTTTTTATATATATAGAGAGGAAAATAAGTTTTATATTTTCATCAAATCACAGAACTATGCATATACTGGACGCACAGAGATAATACAACAGAAATATCATAATCGTCAGATGTGCAAAATAAGTACATTTCCCATTTTATTGATTTCGAAATGTTCCACTGACACTAGACACTCATGAGAAAGAGGACAGGGATTTTTTGAGATAGATCTTCTAACAAAAGAAACGCCTGTCTCAAAAAAACTAAAAAACTATCAACAATCTCTTTCTGCAGGGAGACTCAGGAGGACCAATGGTGACCAAACACGGCTCTACCTGGATCCAGAGTGGAGTCGTAAGCTTTGGTTACGGCTGTGCCTTGGCTAAGAAGCCTGGAGTCTACGCCCGCGTGTCCGAGTACGAGGACTGGATCAGCAACCACACCCACAGTAACTCAACAGGCTTTGTTGATTTCGAATCTGCTGGCAATGACACCGACTCACACTTCAGCTGTGTGAAACCCACCTGGGAGCCGTACACCTGGGGACCGCACTACACCACCGATGGCTACCACTACACTACTGAGGATGACAGTATCTTTGGCAGTGGTGAAAGCGTGATGCACTTCTCCCACTTCAATCACTTCATCTCCCTGTGCGCTCTTGTTCTGTCACTCCGTGCACTGATTGGTGGCGAATAACGTGAAAAATGTAAAAGCATGGGAGTTTTAAGATGTTTTAACTCATGTTCTTGAAGGTAACGCTACAAATCAATTCAAATGAAGGAAGTATGAATGTAAAAAATCAAAAGCTGGCACATTATTTTTAGTTTATTAAGCTAATCAAACTTGTTTTTTAATGGAATGTAATTGGTATTATAGTCACAAATGGATTAGTGTGATTGATAATTTAATTTGTCTTTGATTATTTGTCTTTGATTATCTGTCTGAATCTATTTGAAATCTTTATTCTGTCTTTAAAAAGTCAATTATTCGATTTTCGGGTTCGATTCAATTTGCAGATGGTTGGGCTGATGTAAAGTCTGAGGTACGACAATTAACAGGCAATACATTATGATTGAACTTTAATGTAGTCTTATGAAGAAATTTGGGTTACTAGGTTTTGAAATAAAAAGAATACTATAATTCAAAGTAGCTGTAATTACCTAGTTTTGGCCACTTGGGGGCAGCAGAACAAACTAAATACGCACAAAGCTAGAAATGCAACAGTTGGGGGCAAAATTAGCATTTAGGGTAATTTCTCTGACCACTTGACAAACATCAATCTAAATATTAAACCTCTTTTAAATGTAATTCTGTCTTCACCAGCTCCTCAGGGAAATATCTGTATGTGGACATATGTGAATGTATGAAGCCTAACCAGCCACTTTACTGCAATAAAGAGCTATAAATGGGACGTTGTGTCTGTCATTCTTGATATTGGTGTAAAGATTTACAGATTATGGGCCAGACCTGGCTGTGTGATGATGGTAGAGTCATTTATATTTAAAGGAGATATTGATTTAAACAACATGCACAAAGAATCATAAAGGGGTTTTCATTTTCAGTAATGTTACTTTTTAATGGCAGTACTTTTGTAATGTGATTAGTTATATTCCCCAACACTGATGTGGATGCATGTTGTATATCTGTCCATCACACATTGTCCTTAAAGTCTGTGTAAAGTCGAATCATTGATTTACTTTTAAACATATTATACATGTTGGAAAATGGTTACAGAAAACATGTGAAAAGGCTGATAACTATGCAGATAGAGCCTTAAAACTGTTTCTCAGCCTCTCATTTTTCCTAATTTTCTGAGCCTGCAAAACCTTGGTCCCTCCTCTACTATATAAGACCCGAGAGTCCACTCTCCTGAGTGGTTAACCTGCCTAGTGGCGAGTTATTGTTACTACATCCAACACTACTACTACTACTACAGTCTACAGTTAGCCGAGCTAGCCGTTAAGCTAGCCGCCGAGCTAGCCGTTAAGCTAGCCGCCGAGCTAGCCGTTAAGCGAGCAGCCGAGCTAGCCGTTAAGCTAGCAGCTGAGTTAGCAGCAGAAAGCTCTCAAACATAGCGTCCACGTTTCTGGTAGAGGTGGTGACTTTTATTGACAGGTGACACGTGGTAGGGGGCGGGGCTTCAGCGGACTCTGAGGCCACGCCCCCTTGCGTTTGGTAGCAGAGAAAGAGTGAGTTTTACACATCTTTCATATATTTGGCGATTTTTTTAATCATTCAAATTTGGCAGGGTGGTTAACAACACACTTTTCTGTGGTATGTCAAACTCAGAACACATATTTATTCTTACTTTACACAGATTTTAAATGTCCTTCGATGTTCACAAACTGCATGCCCCTTATGTTTCATTCCTTTCACTTTCTTCATTTTTAATTCTCAAATATTCATCCATGATCGTGCCCTAATGTCTCCAACAGACCACTGTAGATAATTCATGGCAAACACGCAGTCCAATATGTTCTGGGTGGCTGATCAGAAAACCAACTAGCAGGCGGCCCGAAGCCACACAAACAGTCTTCTTCTTATTCTGTGGCTTCAGTGGTGTATTATTATTTTAGTCTCGCTGGTGTAATTGTGTTTATAGACTTCTCTCTCCCACTCTCCCTGCACTGCAAAGTCTAGCTCAGAGCTAAGAAACACCTTGAAAATATGATGGATTTCTTTCTTAGCGTGCAATTGTATTAGTTTTTTCCCCCTGAGAAATATTACTATTAGAATAATGTCCCTGTTATTGTTAATATCCATCTATTTAAGTGCCATTTTAACACCCTCTTGTTTAATACGCCTCATCCCTCGTCTCTGTGTGTAATGGCTATTTTATTGTGTACTTCATGCAATCATATTTGATATAATAAAAGAAGGATGGAGCCCAAAGGAAAGAAAATAACAAACACAAGATAAACAAATCCAGTTGAAGGTTATCTTTATATTCTTCTATCTAGCACCCAACATTATGAACTATAAGTAAATATTTCAGTCCTCTATACACAACATTATATTCACTAAATTAGAAAATACCCACACAATTAACCTGTGCAGCATATAAATTGCTCTATATGCATCAGAAGAAATGAAAGAAGTTTAGTATAGATAATATATCTTGTCTGGAATAGAAATGTGAATAGTGGTGGAAAATGACTGCAGCAGTGAAGGCCGATAGTTCAAAGACACATTACATGTATAAAAAAACAAGAACACAAAAGAAAAAGGAGGCATATAGTTGCTCATCGAGGCTAAAAATCCAGCAAGTAATGGACAAAAGCAGGTGAAAGAAAAGCAAAAAACACCAATGAATATAAAAAGTGATGATTGTAACAAGGCAGTATGAAAACACCAGTTAATATTGGACCAAACCAGGGCTAGAAAAACACTTAATAGATCAAACCTTGCATCTCATTTTGCCTTAAAACATATTGTATATTTGACCAAAACATCATTATGGCTAAAACAAAAGTAAATTTTCTATAAAACCCAAATATATATTGTACCAAATTAAGGTTAAAACACTTATAAATAGTGGACTAAAACAATGGTGAAGGAAAAAAAACATTGCCTTGGAGCAGACTAAGCACTGAGTCACTGTGTGTGTGTGTGTGTGTGTGTGTGTGTGTTTTTCTATCCTGGTCCTAAGTTTGTGTGAACCCCAGAGTTCACACACGGTACTGCAGTGCACGAATTTCCCCCGGTGGGGTCCTGACAAGGTGTCTAAGTGTGTATATTAGCATGTTAGCTTCGTATTAGCATATTAGCTTAGCGATTAGCCCCCGAGCTAACTGGACTATTAGATGCAGTGTTAATGGTTAGGGATAGGGTCAGGGTTAGGGTTTCAATCCAACATTTGTTCAAATACTGAATATGAATTGTACTGTTGCTAACAGTGATGTCCATTGTATGCTAATAGGCGTTAGCATTACTGGTTCCAATGAGGGTGGCAAAATTCAGGTTTCAAGCCATTTTTTTGTTCAAACAGTATTATGATGAATTTAGGAGTTAAAATTACATCTCTAGACCCTCTAGAAAGGCTGGAACCCACGGGACATCAGCCAGTCAGGAGTCCCCACAAGGTAGTAAAAATGGGTATGTGTGTGTGTGTGTGTGTGTGTGTGTGTGTGTGTGTGTGTGTTTATGTGTGAGATTTGGCTAGTTGTACTCCATTCTGCCTCCTCTCTGTAGGAGCTTTAGCCTCACAACAAAACAGAAAAAATCCCTGAAGTCAGCATCTGTTGAATTCTCTCTGTGTGTGTGTGTGTGTGTGTGTGTGTGTGTGTGTGTGTGTGTGAGTGAGTGTGTGTGTGTGTGTGTGTGTGTGTGTGTGTGTATGTGTGTGAGACAGAGAGAAAGAGCTCAAGTGTGTTCGTGAGACACAAAAACAAATTGGTTTTAATCTTTCTCATTGCAGCCTCAGCTACAATCCTTAACTGGCTATTGTTTGCTTCAGCAGCCTTAAGTGTCTCTGTTGCACAAATACACACACGCGCACACACACACACACACACACACACACACACACACACACACAACTAGACACTATTACACAAATCAGGCTGCTTTGTTTTTCATTGTAAATCATATTGATGAAAAAAGTTTCACGTTTTTAGGTATGCAAGACAAATCTGAAAACCTGTAAGCACGCTCATATGTATTCAGGATGGGACTCTTTCTGTCTCCGACACACACACACACACACACACACACACACACACACACACACACACACACACACACACAATCTCCTCCTCCTCCTCTTCTACTTTACTTTCCCTCCCGTCACACTTTTCCCACCGCCTCGCTGACTTTACACGACTTTGCCTACTCTGAACTTTTAAACTCTGCTCTTCCATCTGCAGCAGCTGATTTCTTTTTTTATTGTATTTGTTGTAAACACACACTTCTTGACTCCTTGAAATGTCCATATTTTAAGATATATGCACACTAACATGAGATAAAATATATACTACTGTTTGTCATTGCATAGTAAAAGCCAACAACAAAACAATCAATTACCAACCATAATTTGGTATGATAGTCAATGGGTTTCAGCCCTGATTTGGTCCAATAAAAACTGTTTTTTAGCTCTATTTTAATCCAGTATAAATTGGGTTTTTTAGTCATGATTTGGCCCAATATTCACTGGTGTTTCAGTCCTGTGTTAGTTAAAAATGATCAAGATTTTGCCCCAAATTTGGTACATTTTAACCATAGACTGTATATAAGATTTCAACATACAACACAAAACTGTGATATCTCGATGTGAGACAAGTTCACGGCGATCTGATTTCCATACAGTCTATGTCTATTGCCTATCTGTCTGCTCTCCTGAACCTGTCAATCAACCATAGACTGTATATTAGAATTAACCTGTCAATCAGGACGTAGCCACGCCCTAATGCATACCCTGCTTTATCGTCACATATAAAATCAGGGAGGCCAAAATGTCCCAAATGAACATCATACTGCATTGAAGAAGGCTTTAAACTAGCGATTGAGACCATAAACACATTTTGAAAACGTTTACTGAGGTTAGAAATCAAGTGAGAAGTTGGTGAATTCTCCATTGACTTGTATAGAGACGGTCGCCCCCTGGTGGCCTTTTGATAGAATGCAGCTCTAAGTTACTTCCTGGTTGGCTTCATTTCAGAGGACCAGAACTCCCTGCCTGATTTTAACCAGTGTTTTAGCACTGTTTTAATCCAGTATTGACAACTGTTTAAATATAATTTGGTACAATATTCATTTGGGTTTCAGTCGTCAAGTTTGGACCTAAATTCACTGGTGTTTCAGGTTCCTCATATTTTACTGGGATAAAACTCAAGACCGAGACATTAATTAATTATTAATGTGCACGTAAACTTCCTCAAAGAGCATCTGTCCTTGCTATTAGAGTTTAAACAGTCTCCTCTAATTCTATCTTTGAAACTTCTTAGCTGTAATTTGCTTCTCGAGGTCATGTTCCAAGGTGTCTGCTTTTTTTCTTCTGGAGTGTTGCTGCCTTTGATTTGCGATTGATAGGTTCATTAATCAGCTTTTGGGGATGTGTTTGAATGCATCGGTGCATTTCAGCCAATTGAAGTGTTTCCTTCCTTTCATCCTGTCGGCCCTCTTAGCCTCCGTCTGAAAGGACTGCTGATTATTGTCTGCCTTGATGTCTTTGTGATTGATTGATTTGATTTTAAAGGGAGCTGAGCTGCTTCTCTAAAGAGTTTTTATAATGTCTGTGAAATAACTTCAGCAGTATTTTTCATATCCTCTTGTAACAACTCGCCACACACATATTAACTAATTTCGCTATTTTTTTTTTACCATTGCTCCTCTTTCTTCTGCTCAGTCCACATTTTCTCCTCCTACTGTTTTCTTCTTCTTCTTCTTCCCTGTTAATTATCTTTCCATTTTCTTCCACCTCTTCTTTATCTTCTGGACACTCTCCCCTCTGCTTCCCTTTCAAACTGTCTCTACTCCCTCTCTCTCTCTCTCTCTCTCTCTCTCTCTCTCTCTCTCTCATCAGACTTGTCCTCCTGTTACCTCTGAGCAGCTAAAACAATTTGACATTACGTGAAGGCCATTCGAGCAGGAATTTGATTATCTTCGTCGTAAAACGGAGCTGCGTTAGCAAGAAAAAAGAAAACCTCCCAGACGGTCATTTCAATTTCACATGGCGAAGCAAGATGAGAGAGGAAAAGATGAGATGGATATCGTTTAATTCCTGATTTCTCTGGAATTTGTCTCATGTTCCTGGAAGTTTAATTTCATATAACTGCTGCTAGAGGGAGGGTTTAAGAAATACAGAAGAAATGAGTGTTGTGGGAGTTTTATGGTTTTGTGTGTTGGACGTATCGGAAGTCTGAATGCTCCAAATTTGGTAAAAATGTGTGCTACATTCAGATAGAAAACTAGCTTCCCTCCTATTTCTTTATCTTTCTTTTGTGTAAGATATGTTGTTGAACCACCAAACCTTTGCTCTGCTTTTGGAGCCACAGTTGGCTCCAAATCATTTATGAAGTGTTAAGGTTGATTTATGCTTCTACGTAACGTCCACGCCGTTGTGCACCAGTTCTGCGTCGTGTTTTGTCGCGGTACACTTTATTTTCTGGTGGTTTCCCAGCTGCAGCCAAATCACGGGCCAGGGCATGAAACCTTTCCACCAAGCATCTCACGGCTATGGCACACAGCTATTTGCATGTGAACTTGAAAACAAAAAGACACAAGACACACACACAGCAGACTGAAAAATGACCGCAGTCATAACCAGGCGGGGAGTTCTGGTCCTCTGAAATGAGGCCAAAGTGGAAGTAACTTAGAACTGCATTCTATCAAAAGGCCACCAGGGGGCGACCGTCTCTATACAAGTCAATGGAGAATTCACCAACTTCTCACTTGATTTCTAACCTCAGTAAACGTTTTCAAAATGTGTTTATGGTCTCAATCGCTAGTTTAAAGCCTTCTTCAATGCAGTATGATGTTCATTTGGGACATTTTGGCCTCCCAGATTTTATATGTGACGATAAAGCAGGGTATGCATTAGGGCGTGGCTACGTCCTGATTGACAGGTTGATTGACCAATGTCCTCGAGATCCAGCCCTCGCAACCATAGCAACCTCCCCGCTCCGCCCATGGCTCCGCCTCATGCCCATATAAGTAGAATCCGTGTTTTTATTTTTCCCAGCATGCACCTGAACTTTTCAAGATGGCACTGCCTAGATTAGAAAAAAAAGAACCAAGTTTTCCTTTGAGAACACATTCACAGACGTCAAATGTGAAACTTAAAAACAAACCTTTGAAGTCTTAAATCAAACCTGTGTCATTTTCTTCTTCCCTTGACAACTTTTCTACGTATAAATTCTTCTTCTTAGCAGCAGATTTTTTTTCTCTCATTACAAGCTTCTCCCATCAAACCCACATTACGCCGGTTTGACACTGCAGCTTCATTCTTAGCATTAAAAGGCTGACATCCATGTGAGTGCATCTTCTATAAATATCGCTTTAAGTAGGAAATTAAATTCTGGATTACGGATTAAATCCTTTATTCTCTTTCAGCTGATCCGTCGTCTTCATCCTGTAATCTTCTCATTCTTAAAAAAAATTTAAAAAAACAAGACTGTTAAAATCGTCCGTTTCCTCTCTCTAGAAAAAGATTTAGCCGTCTGTCATTCCTTCACATCACATCCCTCCTCTTCTCTTCAGCTTTCTGCATTTAAAGCCAGAAGTGGAGGGAGGATGTTTGTAAGGATTTAAATAACACACACACACACACACACACACACACACACACACACACACACACACACACACACAGTACTTGATAATCCCTACGTTCGTTATTCCTTTAAAAATATCCACTCAAACATTATTAGCTTTAGTAACAATTCCACTTTTTAATACCCTAGAATGAAGGAATTACCTCCGCTGGTGAAGGAAGGGAACAAACATAAAGGATAAAACATAATTTAAATAGTTTAGTTTGGTTTCTTTCGGTCATTAAACTCAAAAACACGTATAAATAAAATAAATAATCACATGCCTTTGTTTCTTCATCTCTCTTCTTTCCTTTCCTCCCTTCTTTCCTTCTTTCCTTCCTCTCTTTCCTCCCTTCAGTATTTCCTTCCTCCATCCCCCTTCCTTCCTTCCTTCTGTCCTTCGTTCTTTTCTTCCCTCCCTTCCTTATTTCCTCTGTCCTTCCTTCCTCCCTTCTTTCCTTCTTTCCTTTCCTCTCTCCCTTCCTTCCTTCATTCCTTCTTTCTTTCCTTCCTCTCTCCCTTCCTTCCTTCCGTCTGTCCTTCCTTCCTACCTCCTTCTCTTTTTCTTTCCTTCCTCTCTCTTTCCTCCCTTCCTTCTTTCCTCCCCTCCTTCCTTCTTTCCTCCATCCCTCCTTCCTTCCTTCCTTCCCTCCTCCTTTCCATCCTTCTTTCCACCCTTCCTTCCTCCATCCTTTCCTTCCTCCCCTCCATCCTTCTTTCCTCCCTCCCTTCCTTCCTTCTTCCTCCTTTCCTTCCTTGACTCGAGGACAACAGGAAGGTTAATGCTCAGTGAGAGGTTGTATGTTTTCACCTTTATATTTTCCTCTTCCCTTCTTTTTTTTTTCTTTCCCACTCCTCCTGTTAGTTTTCCTCAGGTCATGTCAGCGTGTCGTATTTCATCAACCTCCATGCTGTTTTACTGCCGAGCCATATCAACACCAAACTGTTATAAATACAGCAGGACTCTTATGGTTTCCATTTTTAATGTTGGATGGTTGCTATGGAAACGTAATAGGTTACAGATTACTAGTTACTCTGTTTATAATGTAATAAGTAATGTAACTTATTACATTTGATGACTTTTATAATTTTATAACTAATGTTCTTCTTTCCCTCCATCTGTCCTTCCTTCTTTCCTCCATCTGTCCTTCCTTCCTTCCCTCCCTCCATCTATCCTTCCTTCCTTCCCTCCCTCCATCTATCCTTCCTCCCTTCCTTCCTTCCTTCCCTCCCTCCATCTGTCCTTCCTTCCTCTCTTCGTCCTTTCTTCCTCCCTCCCTTTCTTCCTTCCTTCCTTCCTTCCTTCCTTCCTTCCATCTTTCCTTCCTTCGTTCCTTCCTCTCTTCCTTTCTTCCTTCCCTACTTCCTTCCTTCCATCTTTCCTTCTGTCCTCCCTCCCTTCCTTCCTTCCTTCCTTAGATCAGCTTATTTCTTATAAAGCAACATTTATCTCTCATTGTAAAATGTATTCATTAGTTCATGTAGATTTTGGAATATAAAATCAAGATATTTGATGAATAAAGTGAGTTTAATTGGTACTGTGACTCCATTTAAGCCCACATCAGGATTTATTTACTAAATATATAAAAAATATTGATTTCAAAGAATTACAAAACAGCAATATATGTATTCAGTAACATATCAGAAGTACCAGTCCGCTTCAGTATCGAGCTCTGGCTTTCATTCAGTTAACGGTTCAACAGTCTCGGGGTCGAAATCAATCACAGGACGAAGCAGAGGTGCCAATTTCTGCACCGGCTGCAGCAGGAAATAGACCAGAATGCAATTTAACCACAAGATGAGGAAACGAACGGCAATCACACAAACAACCTGAGTGATCATGAACTGGGAGTCGGCCAGCTGGAGTATATTACTGTAGCAGGCGACCACTGTTGATTAAAAACAGCTGCAAGGCATCATGGGAAATGTAGGAAATGATGTATAGGGTTTAAAGAACTGTCATTAGAGAAATCTTTTAATACTGAATACCTGAATAAAAATAATTTATCTGTTTATTTTCATCCTTGATAATCACATAAAATCATATTTTTTAAAAATGATGATACAAAAAATCCCATTTTTCATCATAAATTAGAATTTCTTTCCATTTTTTCCCTCATATTTTCAATTACTGAACACATTTTCAGAGCTGTAAGCATCACAGGAGGATCTTATCTGCTGTAAACTGAGGCGAATGAGTCACATAGTTTGATTACCTGGAGACATAAAATCCAGGTATAATTGGTTTAAATGAATTTTGAGTGAAACTATATAAAAAAAAATATCCTGAGTTGCATCATTGGTGATCTTGAAACAAACAAAAACTCATCACCTTGAGACCAAAACTCTAACCTACTTCTGATATGCAGCATTTTGCAGCAGCAGGTAAAAAAATAACATCTTCATATATGGAGGACAGTGGGTATTAAAGGAGCTCAGTCTAACACTAGAGCCACTGAGGCATTTGACGTCGGATAACCTGGTTGACGCGCTGTCTGTCCTGGCTTGCTGCTCTCCTACCGTGAGTGAATGAATGTCCACACCCTTCCTTGCGGTTTGCAAGATAAGTGATTTATTGTTGCCTATTAAGTGCTCATTTACAAATACACAAAACAAAACAAAACAGCGGCATGACGAGCACCTCCGCGCCACAGCGGTCAAAAACCGTTTGCCCTTCCGGGTCAAACACCTGACAACAAGAGTGCACAAGACTCCTATATGCACCTGAGCCCCCCTGGTGACAGCACAGCGCCCCCATACACATACTGAGTAAATTACACCCTTGACTTGAACACCAACACAACACATTTAACGAAAATGCTGGTCACGTGACGATAACAATAATAAAATGTGTAATCCCATTTTGTTGACGAATAAAAACGAGACGAAAATATTTTGTTTTTTTTTGTTTAGTTTTTATTGTAGGTTATTAAAATGCAAGATATTTTTGACTGACTGATTTATTGCCCAATATCGCCGTGTATCTCGCTTCTTCCCCCCGCCCTCCCCCCGCGTCTTTGTTGTCACTTTGTAACCGCTCCACAGAGGGCACATGGCTAATTAATATGCACGTGCTGACCATATATGGTTGTGTCCAGGCGGGAGCGCAGTATGAGGTGTGTTTGGCACCTGGCTAAGTAAGCTCGTGAGAAGGGGTAAATTCACTAATAGATGAACCCTTTGGCTTTGTTTAGCTAATATATTGAAGCCACTGGGGTCTTCTATTATCAGATTTACCTCTCCCTCTAGGTTAACTAACCCAAGTTTGTCACTTGACCACTTTTATGGAATACCTCTCTGGACTATTGTTTTTGTTGTTGTTTGTGACAACAAGTCTTAAAATAACACCTCCAGGAGGTTACAGTTTCATCTCTCTACCACTAGGTACTTATACTATATTGACAGGGTTAGATAGAATAACATTACTGAAAAGAGATTAATACAGTTTTCTTTGACTAAAACTAGACTAAAAGGCTCAGACTTTTCGTCGACTAAAACTTGACTAGACTAAAAGGAGTATGAACATGACTAAAACTAATAAAAACTAAAACGACCGCTTGACACAAAGACTAGACTAAAACTAAAACTAAAATAGGCCGCCAAAAACAACACTAGCTCCTACAGTGGGTTTAAAGGAAAAGTCCTCAAATGATTACGTCATGATTAGCAGCGATGTAGCTTGTTGCTGTTGCTAAAATTAGTCAAATTTGTATTAAACTACATTATTAAGCATAAATAAACAAGTTTCAACCATAAAATTTGATAAGATACTGTCCATATTTAGCTTTTGATTGGTTTGTCATCTCTTTTTTTAACACTGATTTTTTTTACATTGTAATACGCTTTTTCTACCACTAGGTGGCTCCAGAGCGCATGTTGTACGAAGGAGGACAAGAGGTCAAAGTTCAGCAGAATTAGGAAGTATACAGTCCAGCAAACCCAGTAGTAATTATATTTACGTCTCCATATGAGGACGCAGGGTCACAGGAGGACAATACAAACTATTTTCAGCCACTTCCTGTTTCGTAAGATGCAGTGTATCTTTGATGGAGATTGAAGAGTAAAATAAGCCGTTTGAATTGAAGAGGAAATCAGAGCTAATTACAGGATGATTACACGCTCGCTACACTATTTATGATCCTCCGCTGGGGGTGAAATGAGTTCAGTGTCCTTTTTCTTTTTCTGACCTACTCATCATGTTTTGTCCTATTTCTGCAGGACAGCGGATTCGGAGTTGTAATTTGGCTCAGAGAGAGAAGAGAAGAAGAGAAGAGGCGCTCATTGATCCAGAATAAGATAAGACACACACACACACACAAACACACACACACACACACACACACACACACACACACACACACACGGACTAAAATGGGGGAAGAAGGAAGGAAAGGAGGGAGAGAGGGAGAAAGGAAAGGAGGGAGAGAGGGAGAAAGGAAAGAAGGACGGGGAAAGAAGGGAGGAAGGAAGGAGGGAAGGGAGGAAAGAAGGAAAGGAGGGAGGAAGGGAGGAAGAAGGGAGGAAAGGAGGGAGAGAGGGAGAAAGGAAGGAAAGGAGGGAGGAAGAAGGAAGGAAAGGAGGGAGAGAGGGAGAAAGGAAAAGAGGAAGGGAGGAAGGAAGGAAGGAAAGGAGGGGGAAGGAAGGCGGAAGGGAGGAAAGAAGGAAAGGAGGGAGGAAGGGAGGAAGAAGGAAGGAAAGGAGGGAGAGAGGGAGAAAGGAAAAGAGGAAGGGAGGAAGGAAGGAAAGAAGGACGGAGGAAAGAAGGGAGGAAGGAAAGAAGAAGGAAGGAAAAGAAGGGAAGGAGGAAGGAAGGAAGGAAGGAAAGGAGGGGGAAGGAAGGCGAGAGGGAGGTAAGAAGGAAAGGAGGGAGAGAGGGAGAAAGGAAAAGAGGAAGGAAGGAAAGAAGGACGGAGGAAAGTAGGGAGGAAGGAAGGAGGGAAGGGAGGAAAGAAGGAAAGGAGGGAGGGAGGAAGGAAGGAAGGAATGAGGGAGGGAGTAAAGACGGAAAGGAGGGAGGAAGGGAGGAAGAAGGAAGGAAAGGAGGGAGAGAGGGAGAAAGGAAAAGAGGAAGGGAGGAAGGAAGGAAAGAAGGACGGAGGAAAGAAGGGAGTAAAGAAGGACTGAGGAAAGAAGGGAGGAAGGAAGGAGGGAAGGGAAGAAGAAGGAAGGAAGGAAAGGAGGGGGAAGGAAGGCGGGAGGGAGGAAAGAAGGAAAGGAGGGAGGGAGGGAGGAAGAAGGAAGGAAAGAAAGAGGGGAGGAAGGAAGAAGTAAGGAAGGAGGGAAGAAAGAGGGGAGGAAGGAAGGAGGGAGGAAGGGAGGGAGAAAGGAAAAGAAGAAGGTAGGAAAGAAGGACAGAGGAAAGAAAGAGAGAAGGAAGGAGGGAAGAAAGGGGGATGGAGGAAGTAAAGACGGCAGGAAGGAAGGAAGGAAGGAAGGAAGGAAGGAAGGATTAAAATGAGCCACCTGATGTATGTTTGGTCCTGAGAGATGATGAAAGCGCTGCTGTCTTGGTTTTAATGGAAGAGAAGGACGCTGAAACTGAAACTGTGTCCTATAGTTGAATTAACCCACTCTGCACCCACTTCCTTCCTTCCTTCCTTCCTTCCTTCCTTCCTCCTTTCTTTCCTTCCTCCCTTCCTTGACCTGAGGACAACAGGAGGGAATTAACCCACTCTGCACCGCTGTCATCAATCACACTCTGAATAAACAGCAGCATGGCGGACAGCTCTCCTATAGAGGCTTAGAGCTCTACTACTGTTACTCTCTCCTTTCCTTCCTCCCTCCCTCCTTACTCCTTTCTTTCCTCACTTCCTTCCATCCCTCCTTACTCCTTTCCTTCCTTCCTCCATCCCTCACTTCTTACTCCCTTCCTTCCTCCTTCCTTCCTCCTTACTCCTTTCCTTCCTCCCTCCCTCCTTACTCTTTTTCTTCCTTCCTTCCTTCCTTCCTTCCTTCCTTCCTTCCTTCCTTCCTTCCTTCCTTCCTTCCTCCCTCCCTTACTTCCATCCTCCCTCCCTCCCTTCCTTCCTCCTTCCTTCCTCCTTCCTCCTTTCTTTCCTCACTTCCTTCCATCCCTCCTTACTCCTTTCCTTCCTTCCTCCATCCCTCACTTCTTACTCCCTTCCTTCCTCCTTCCTTCCTCCTTACTCCTTTCCTTCCTCCCTCCCTCCTTACTCTTTTCCTTCCTTCCTTCCTTCCTTCCTTCCTTCCTTCCTTCCTTCCTTCCTTCCATCCTTCCTTCCTCCCTTACTTCCATCCTCCCTCCCTCACTTCCTTCCTTCCTCCCTCCCTCCTTACTCCTTTCTTTCCTCACTTCCTTCCATCCCTCCTTACTCCTTTCCTTCCTTCCTCCATCCCTCACTTCTTACTCCCTTCCTTCCTCCTTCCTTCCTCCTTACTCCTTTCCTTCCTCCCTCCCTCCTTACTCTTTTTCTTCCTTCCTTCCTTCCTTCCTTCCTTCCATCCTTCCTTCCTCCCTTACTTCCATCCTCCCTCCCTCACTTCCTTCCTTCCTCCCTCCCTCCTTACTCCTTTCTTTCCTCACTTCCTTCCATCCCTCCTTACTCCTTTCCTTCCTTCCTCCATCCCTCACTTCTTACTCCCTTCCTTCCTCCTTCCTTCCTCCTTACTCCTTTCCTTCCTCCCTCCCTCCTTACTCTTTTTCTTCCTTCCTTCCTTCCTTCCTTCCTTCCTTCCTCCCTCCCTCCCTTACTTCCATCCTCCCTCCCTCACTTCCTTCCTTCCTCCCTCCCTCCTTACTCCTTTCTTTCCTCACTTCCTTCCATCCCTCCTTACTCCTTTCCTTCCTTCCTCCATCCCTCACTTCTTACTCCCTTCCTTCCTCCTTACTCCTTTCCTTCCTCCCTCCCTCCTTACTCTTTTCCTTCCTTCCTTCCTTCCTTCCTTCCTTCCTTCCTTCCTTCCTTCCTTCCATCCTTCCTTCCTCCCTTACTTCCATCCTCCCTCCCTCACTTCTTTCCTTCCTCCCTCCCTCCTTACTCCTTTCTTTCCTCACTTCCTTCCATCCCTCCTTACTCCTTTCCTTCCTTCCTCCATCCCTCACTTCTTACTCCCTTCCTTCCTCCTTCCTTCCTCCTTACTCCTTTCCTTCCTCCCTCCCTCCTTACTCTTTTCCTTCCTTCCTTCCTTCCTTCCTTCCTTCCTTCCTTCCTTCCTTCCTTCCATCCTTCCTTCCTCCCTTACTTCCATCCTCCCTCCCTCACTTCCTTCCTTCCTCCCTCCCTCCTTACTCCTTTCTTTCCTCACTTCCTTCCATCCCTCCTTACTCCTTTCCTTCCTTCCTCCATCCCTCACTTCTTACTCCCTTCCTTCCTCCTTCCTTCCTCCTTACTCCTTTCCTTCCTCCCTCCCTCCTTACTCTTTTTCTTCCTTCCTTCCTTCCTTCCTTCCTTCCTTCCTTGCTTCCTTACTCCTTTCCTTCCTTCCTCCATCCCTCACTTCTTACTCCCTTCCTTCCTCCTTCCTTCCTCCTTTCTTTCCTCACTTCCTTCCATCCCTCCTTACTCCTTTCCTTCCTTCCTCCATCCCTCACTTCTTACTCCCTTCCTTCCTCCTTACTCCTTTCCTTCCTCCCTCCCTCCTTACTCTTTTCCTTCCTTCCTTCCTTCCTTCCTTCCTTCCTTCCTTCCTTCCATCCTTCCTTCCTCCCTTACTTCCATCCTCCCTCCCTCACTTCCTTCCTTCCTCCCTCCCTCCTTACTCCTTTCTTTCCTCACTTCCTTCCATCCCTCCTTACTCCTTTCCTTCCTTCCTCCATCCCTCACTTCTTACTCCCTTCCTTCCTCCTTCCTTCCTCCTTACTCCTTTCCTTCCTCCCTCCCTCCTTACTCTTTTTCTTCCTTCCTTCCTTCCTTCCTTCCTTCCTTCCTTCCTTCCTTCCTTCCTTCCTCCCTCCCTTACTTCCATCCTCCCTCCCTCACTTCCTTCCTTCCTCCCTCCCTC